>NC_081180.1:50225666-50425547 GCF_029867415.1 Vicia villosa
CATATAAACTGCGTGTATGTCAAAGATAAAACTGAACCGTCAGATCACTAACTTCAAAGATAAATATCTGAATTCAATCACAATCACATTTGCACCTCCTAGGGTAACCCCTTTTCACTCTTTTCAAAATCAAAGTTACATTTCTACTGTTTCGAGTACAAAATCGAACCTTTTGTTTATATCCGACGAATGGATAGATTTTTAAAGGGAACAAGGATAAAGACCTCCTAACTCAGGGTAGACCTCCTAGTTTGCTTGCTCAAAATCAAAACAAACAAAATTCTCATACACTGTTGTTTTTTTAAAACGAATTTTCCAAAAGACAATATTTTGTATACATCCAAACACGGATCATTACAAAATTAACGATCTTTTCAAAACATCTTTCGAAAGATAAACAAGCATTTGTATATATCCGCACAAGGATCATTACAAATTCTATTTGCAAAGGTATTTCAAAAACACAGGTAAAGCATTCCGAATCAATTGAAAAGTAAAGCAAATGAGCTAAGCAAACTAAAGAGCCCATGGATAACCATGGATACAAAGGGTGCTAACACCTTCCCTTTGTATAACCTACCCCCTTACCCAGAATCTCTCAAAGGTCTTTTTTCTGTTTCTTTTATAAACCTTTCCTTCATTGGATAAAATAAAAGGTCGGTGGCGACTCTGTAAACTTTTTCAAAAGTGACGCGAAAGCGTCCGATCGACAAAAAAGAGTCAGTTCACGTATCCCACCCACGGAGGGGTATGGCCCGAAAGGACGGTCCACAGAACTGGCGACTCTGCTGGGGAGATACTTTCAAAAAACAAAATGTTTTCAAAAGGGGTTACCTTAAGAGAATAGATCATTTCGATGTTTTCAATTGATTGATTTGATTGCTTTATCTTTCAAAGGTTTGCTTGGGTATTTTGCTTGTGTGAAAGATTCTAACCCGAATCTCGAGATACCTTAAGTATATGACAATAGACCAAGGAAACTGTACGGCATGTACCGATACGGTTGATCTGGTAGTCATCGTTAGTGTGATACTTTGGTTTATACTGATGTCCCTTGAAAGCGATCAAGGAGTATATTAGGCTTCCGAAGTGTCATTAACACTAATTTGTCTTAGAACCTTTTAGTTGAACTTGACTTGTGGCCTATTAAGTGGCTAGCTTTGAAATTGATCGAAGCTAGTTATCCTCGAGGAATATTCTTGATCGGCCGTCCGAGCGCCGTATTGAGATGTTGTCTCCAAGGATCATAGAACCCGAATACTATTCTAGGACAGGTTTTCAACCAACTCAACTTCAGAGGGGAGGGTATCACCTATCAACCTCATGCAAGCCTTTAAACCTAAGGCTATTGTTTGATTTGTTTTTGTGTGCCACATGTTTGCATCATAAACACATCATTTTTCACTACACATTTCAAGGATCAAAGAGTTTACTTTTGTTTTTGCAGGTAATGGCTCCCGCCACCAGAGATTACATCCGAATCAATATCTCAACGGTGCCATCTGAACTCAAAGTCTTGGTAGCAGAATTCCCCAGGAATGCTCAATTCACTGAAAAGCATGGTCACCTACTCCATTTGGTTACCTCAAAGTTTGAAGAAGACATGATACGGGTCCTGTTCCAGTTCTTCGACCCTGAACATCATTGCTTCACATTTCCTGATTACCAGTTGGTACCCACTTTGGAAGAATTCTCTGAATTAATTGGATTACCAATCCGAGATCAATTACCTTTCACTGGTTTAGAAAGAAAACCAAAACCTGAAGTCATTGCTGCTGCTTTACATCTGCAAAAGTCAGAAATCAAATCCAATTGGGAAACAAAGAGTGGAGTTGAGGGTTTGCTTGCCAAATTCTTACTGGAAAAGGCTCGACTACTGCTAGAAAACAAAAGTTATCCAGCTTTTGAAGAAGTTATGGCTCTTTTGATCTATGGGTTGGTTTTGTTCCCTAATTCCGACCAGTTCATAAGTGTACACATCATCAACCTTTTCCTAATTCGCAACCCGGTACCAACATTGCTGGGAGACATCCTACACTCTCTACACACTCGTACCACGAAGAAGCGAGGAACTCTCATGTGCTGTATACCACTGCTGGCTAGGTGGTTTACATGTCATCTTCCCCGATCAGTACTGAGAAATGAACAAAGAGCACAATGGTCTTACAGAATCATGTCTTTATCTCATTCAGATATCCGATGGAACAACTTCTTTCAAAGAGACATTACTATCATTGATCATTGTGGAGAATACCCTAATGTGCCACTCCTTGGCATTAAAGGAGGTATCACTTACAATCCCTCTCTAGCTCTACGCCAATTCGGATATGCAAGAAGCAACGGTCCTCATGACATGATTATCCGTGGCATTGTGTTTGATTACGAGAATGATTCTCACAGACACCGACGAAGATTCATACAGGCTTGGGACAGTGTCTATAGAATAGAAAGCAAAACTCTGGGGCAATGGAATTCTATTCCTATGGAACTTTACCTCAGATGGGTGCGTACTCATGCTCAAAAACTCATGATGCCCTATCCCGCTGTTCTACCTGTGACTATCGAATCAGAAGTCGAAGGTTACGAACCTCAAGTTATTCTACACCCGGATATGCCAACTGACTTGGAAGAGTTGCAAAAATCCTGGGTTCAACTCAAAGAGGAAAGAGACACCTTCAAATCATACTGTCAAGACTATGAGAGAAGGATATTGGAGCTCACCGGACAGCTTCAAGAAGAACAGCAGATCAACACATTCCTGGGGGCAAAGAGAAAGCGTCCACGGGAGACCTGAAGGATCATTTGTTTTATTTCTGTCTTGTAAGCCCAAATGAGGCAAAGAAAAAAGAAAAAAGAAATAAATTGATTAACTAACGTTTGTTTCTTCTTTAACAAATCTAAACTCTAAGATCCTTGAAAAATTGCACACACATTTCACTTCATGCATTGCATATACATTTCATACATTGCATTCATATACATTGCATTTGCATTTCATACATTGCATACACATGGCATCCAGTCATACACATTTCATAACAGGTTCTCATGACGGGTTTCTCATCTCTTCGCTGTTTATTTCAGTCAGAAGAGATGGAATCTGAGGCAAGCATCAAGAATCTCGAAGTACAGAATGCCCAAGTTCAAGTGGCAATTCTGGAACTGGCAAAGGGGCAACAAGAGCTGAAAGCCCTGATACTCAAGAAGAAGAAGAAGCCCAAAGAATCTGCAGGCTTGAGTTACCTGAGAAGGAAGATCAAGATCCCTGTCAAAAAGATCAAAAAGCCACCAATCCCTGAAATAGTCGGTGATGGTGAACAAGAAGATAATCAAAGCAACCAGGGTTCTGCTAAACCCTCTCTCTCTTCAAATGAAGAAGAAGATCATTCTGGAGACGAACAGGATGATGACAAATACCAACAGTTGGAGGATCGTATGAAAGCTATGGAAATACAAAAAATACCTGGCTTAGATTTCAATGATCTGGGACTCGTGTCGGATGTTGTCATCCCTCCAAAATTCAAAGTTCCAACCTTTGCAAAGTATGATGGAGTTTCTTGTCCAAAACTACATTTGAGATCTTATGTGAGGAAGATACAACCTCATACAACAGATAACAAATTGTGGATTCACTTTTTCCAAGAAAGTCTGTCAGGTACACAACTCGAATGGTACTACCAGCTAGAAAATACCAAGGTTCATACTTGGGAAGAATTAGCTGCTGCTTTTTACAAACAGTACCAATACAATGCTGATCTTACACCCACTCGTACTCAATTGCGAGGCATGTCTATGGGACCAAAAGAAAGTTTCAAAGAGTATGCACAAAAGTGGAGAGATATGGCTGGAAGGGTTCAACCACCCTTATCTGATCGCGAACTAGTCGACATGTTCATGGGCACTTTAACTGGCCCATTCTATAGCCATTTGCTGGGAAGTTCATCATCAGGTTTCACTGACCTAATACTGACCGGAGAACGTGTCGAAAGTGGCATTCGAAATGGAAAAATTCAAGTAGGATCCTCCTCTGGTACTACAAAAAGGCCCATCAGAAATGAGGTCAATACAGCGCAAATTCAGACAAGTCACAAAAGTGATCAGCATCAATCTGTAGGGGCAGTTATGATCTCCGCATCTGCACCTCAAAAAGATCAACAGCCAAAATATACGCATCGACCAGATGCACCAAGAAGAACTTTCACCAAAATCAACATGCCAATCTCTCAGGCATTGCAGCACTTGCTTAAAGCGGATCTGATCACATTAAGGGGTCCTCCGAAGAATGTCAATACTTCTTCTCTGAATTATCGCCCTGATGCAACATGTGCCTATCATTCAAACTGTCCAGGACATGACGCAGATCACTGCTGGGCCCTGAAAAATAAAATCCAAGACATGATAGATGCTGGAGAAATTGAGTTCGATCCTCCAGAAACTCCAAATGTCATCACAGCACCTATGCCAAAGCATGACAAAACTGTTAATGCTATCATAGACACAGTTTACATTTATGATGTGAACGAAGTATCAATTCCACTCCTCGAAGTCAAAAGAAAGTTCATCCAAGCTGGTTACTTTCCAGGTTGTGATCCCGACTGCTTTTATTGCTCACGCCAACCCAATGGTTGTGAAAATCTAAAGATGGGAATTCAAAAACACATGGATCGCCGTATCATTATGTTTGAGAGGCTCCCTTCTATGGACATGTTGGGCAAAGTCTTTGCCAACGGGATAAGAATGGAAGACGTCTCAGTGATCTCCAGCTTACCATTCAAAATCTCTACCAAGGCTCCATTCAAACTTTCTGCTACACTCAAAGTGGCATCAGTAGTCATTGCTAGACCAACTCCATTTCCATACTCCTCAGACAAAGCTGTCCCATGGGGATATGACACTAATGTTTACATTCATGGAGTTAAGCAGGATCCCTCGACTAAAGAGGACGCAACACTAACTACTTCAGCTGTAAGTAACATTGCAGGCACTAGCAAGATCACGAGAAGTGGAAGAATCTTTTCACCAGAAATTTCTCCAAATATTGCTGCTAGTCCAATCCAGGTTCCAATTCCTATTCCAGATATCAACACTCGAGGCAAAGAGCCACTGATCGAACCAGTTCAAAATCCGGTAGAGATCACTGCTGAGGATCCATCAAAGCAAGAGATGGACGAAATATTGAAAATCATCTGCAAAAGTGATTACAATATTGTCGAACAACTGGGGCATACTGCTTCAAAAATCTCAATGTTATCTCTGCTAAAATATTCAGAAGCTCATGCTAAAGCTCTAATGAAGTTCCTTCAAGCTGCGCATGTGCCTCAAGAAATCCCAATCGACCAATTTGAGAATTGTGTCGCCAGTCTTACAGTGCCCAATGGTCTTGGTTTCTCTGATGTGGATCTAACTCCTGCTGGAAGAAATCACAACAAGGCCCTGCACATCTCTATCGAATGCAACGGCACCACTCTGTCTCATGTGCTAATAGACAATGGTTCCTCTCTAAACGTGTTACCAAAGGTAATACTGGAAAAACTTGACTTCAAAGGAGTTGTGCTACAACCAAGTGATGTGGTTGTAAGAGCCTTCGATGGGTCAACAAGAACGGTGTACGGAGAAGTTAAGCTCCCAATCAGAGTGGGCTCTCAAACTTTCGATGTTATCTTTTCCGTAATAGACGTTCTTCCAACATACTCCTGTTTACTAGGACGCCCTTGGATACATGGGGCAAACGCTGTAACTTCTACCCTGCATCAGAAGTTAAAATACCCAGTAAAAGGAAAGGTTGTCACAGTCTATGGCGAAGAAGAATATATGGTCAGTCACTTGAGCAACGACAAGTATGTTGAGATGGAGGGCGAATCCATCGAAACTCCGTATCAAGCTTTTGAGGTTGTATCTCCAGATATCTCTACCACCAAGCATATTCCTGCTACTCCAGCTACAACTATGGCTTCTCTCAAAGATGCCAAAGCCATGATTGAACAGGGTGATCGCACAGTATGGGGACAACTCCCTGATATACCCTACAAGTCCGACAAGCTAGGTCTGGGCTATAATGGTGAAAATCAAAAGAATGATCAAAATCCTCGCTCTGAAGGGTTAATATCACACTTCGCCAGCCAAGAAGTAAACGCCATTGATGATGAAGGGACATACTTGAACCACATCATTCAGCCATATCCAGACGAAATTCCACCCATTACCATGGGAATGTGGGATGCTGTGGGAGGACCAAATGACGGTTACAACTACCAGTATATCACACCTCAGAATTCTTACATTGCTCTGGAAGATCTTACTCCAACAGAAGAGGGTAATCAAAATGACGGAAGTATCACAAGTCCCGTCACTCAGCAATATCAAAATCCACCCAAAGAAGTATGGGACACGCTAGGAGAACCCAGCGGCAAATACGACTATATGGTGAAATATTCCGCTCCTCCGAGCTTTTCAACTCCCATCAAAGACATTGTCCCGACTGGATGGGACGAACAGTACGACGACAACTTCGCTCTTGAAGAAGCCAGGAAGATGCCAAACAACGAAGGTTATTTTCTGTCACAGTACACTCCTTATCAGGATGCACAAGTCTCTATTCAAAACATCATTCCTACTGCATGGGACGGCCTTATCGAGCATCTCGCTCAGCCAATAGAGGGACCTCCACCTGGATTCTCATATCCAACAAATCATCCAACTTATCCTGAGGAATCACCTGCTCATTTTCCCACTAATGAAATCAATGTTGTGGAAGATGAAAAAGACAACTGCAATTGGAACAGCTGGGTACCCCCTGCTCACAACAGTGGATTGAACAACTGGAAAGCTGAGGATGTGATCTCCTTTGACCAGGAGTAAATGCCATTTCCTGTTTTCTTTGTGTATAATGTGCAAAGATAAAAGTGGTTCCTGAACAATCGAACCATGAGCTTGAAAGCCGTGTGCCTTAGCACAACGGTCCTTCTATAAAAAGGGTTTGTCATATCATGATTATGTGCATTCAATAAAATCATGGGATGCTTGCATGTTCAAAATTTTGTGATCCTTTTTCTTTCTTTATTCGCTTTCAAATAGCTATGTTTTTCTCTTCATACACACTCACATATCTACCATGCAGATTCACATACACGCTGGATCCAGTCAATAACGACTCTGCTATTGCCCGTCATGACTTTGAAAATCCGATCTACCAAACTGAGGACGAAAGTGAGGAAGATTGTGAAGTGCCAAGAGAAATTGCAAGACTTCTAGAACAAGAAGAAAAAGCCATACAGCCTCATGAGGAGCCGATTGAGGTCATCAACTTGGGCAGTGACGAAGAAAAGAAAGAGGTCAGAATTGGGGCTGACTTAGAAAACAGTGTCAAGCAAAGACTGATTCAATTGTTGCAAGACTACGCCGAGATATTCGCCTGGTCTTATCAAGATATGCCTGGCCTTGACACGGACATTGTAGTTCATCGCCTGCCAATCAAAGAAGGAAGCACTCCGGTCAAACAGAGACTGCGAAGGAGTAAGCCTGATATGTCAAAAAAGATCAAAGACGAGGTTGAAAAACAATTCAATGCCGGATTCCTAAAAGTTGTAAGTTATCCTCCTTGGATAGCTAACATCGTGCCTGTACCCAAAAAAGACGGGAAAGTCAGAATGTGTGTAGACTACAGAGACCTGAACCGGGCAAGCCCTAAAGATGATTTCCCTTTACCGCACATCGATGTACTAGTTGACAATACCGCACAATGCAAGGTATTCTCCTTTATGGACGGATTCTCAGGGTACAATCAAATCAAGATGGCACCCGAAGACATGGAAAAAACAACCTTCACAACTCCCTGGGGAACCTTTTGTTACAAAGTAATGCCCTTTGGTCTAAAAAATGCTGGAGCTACCTACCAACGAGCAATGGTAACACTATTTCATGATATGATTCATCAGGAAATAGAGGTGTATGTCGATGACATGATCGCAAAATCCAACACCGAAGAAGAACATTTGAGTCATTTACACAAGCTGTTTGACAGACTCAAGAAATACAGATTGCGACTGAACCCGAACAAGTGTACCTTTGGAGTAAGATCCGGTAAACTCTTAGGTTTCATCGTCAGCAGTAAAGGTATTGAGGTTGATCCTGCCAAGGTCAAAGCCATTCAAGAAATGCCTATACCCCGTACCGAGAAACAAGTCAGAGGATTCTTGGGACGTCTAAACTACATAGCCAGATTCATTGCCCATATGACTCCTACTTGTGTGCCAATCTTCAAATTACTGAAGAAAGATCAAGTGGAAAGATGGAATGACAAATGCCAGTTAGCCTTTGATAAAATCAAAGAATACCTTCAAAAACCGCCAATCTTGTTACCTCCTGTGGAAGGCAGACCTCTGATAATGTACCTAACTGTGTTAGAAGATTCAATGGGGTGTGTACTCGGACAACATGACGATTCCGGTCGAAAGGAGCACACAATCTACTATCTTAGCAAAAAGTTTACCGATTGTGAAACAAGATACTCACTACTCGAAAAAACTTGCTGTGCCTTAGCATGGGCGGCTCGCCGACTAAGACAGTATATGCTAAATCACACCACTTTCCTGATCTCCAAGATGGATCCAATCAAATACGTGTTCGAAAAACCTGCTCTCTCTGGAAGGACTGCAAGATGGCAAATGATCCTAACAGAATATGACATTCAATACACTTCGCAAAAAGCAATCAAAGGAAGTGTGGTAGCTGATCATTTAGCTCATCAAGCAGTAGATGATTATCAGGCATTGAACTTTGACTTCCCAGACGAAGACATTATGCTAGTCAATGACTACAAACAACCAGGATCCCGATGGACTATGGTTTTTGACGGAGCTTCTAATGCGCTCGGCAATGGCATCGGAGCTGTGATCATTTCCCCCACAGGAGGTCATACACCCTTCACCGCCAGATTGTGTTTCAATTGCACCAACAATATAGCCGAATACGAAGCATGCATTCTGGGTCTCAAAGCTGCAATTGATCTAAAAATCAAATTCCTTGAAGTCTACGGAGACTCGGCCTTGGTAATCTACCAAGTCAAAGGGGAATGGGACACAAAGCACCCAAATCTAATTCCATACAAAGAACATGTGTTGAGTTTGATTCCTTACTTCGAGGAGATCACTTTCGAACACATCCCACGCGAAGAAAATCAACTAGCTGATGCCTTAGCTACCATGTCATCCATGTTCAAAGTCAATTGGGACGACGAAGCTCCTATGATCACCATTTACAGGCAAGACGAACCAGCCTATTGCAATGAGATCGATACCAAACAAATGGAAGACAAATCATGGTTCCATGAAATACAAAGGTATCTCGAAACCCAGGAGTACCCTGAAGGGGCATCTATTAACGACAGAAAGTTTCTAAGGAGATTTGCCTCCAAATTCTTCCTAAGCAATGGAACTTTGTACAAGCGCAACCATGACTCGACTTTACTTCGTTGCGTAAACAAGAAGGAAGCAGAACAAATCATGGAAGACATACACAATGGTACCTTCGGTACTCATTCCAACGGACATACAATGGCTAAAAAGATCTTGAGAGCAGGTTACTACTGGTCTACCATGGAGACAGATTGCCATCATCATTCCAAAACTTGTCACAAATGCCAGATATATGCCGACAAAGTGCATGTACCTCCAGTTCCATTAAACGTTCTGACGGCTCCTTGGCCTTTTGCAATGTGGGGTATTGATATGATTGGAGAAATCAAACCTACTGCCTCCAACGGACATCGCTTTATCCTGGTCGCTATTGACTACTTCACAAAGTGGGTAGAGGCAGCTTCATATGCTTCTGTCACCAAGAATGTGGTAGCCAGGTTTATCAAGCACAATCTCATTTGTCGGTACGGCATCCCCGAAAGGATCATCACTGACAATGGCACGAATCTAAACAACAAAATGATTACTGAACTCTGCACGCAGTTCCAGATCAAACATCATAATTCTTCTCCATATCGACCAAAGATGAACGGCGCTGTCGAAGCCGCCAACAAAAACATCAAGAAAATCATACAAAAGATGACAGTAACCTACAAAGACTGGCATGAGATGTTACCTTTTGCTCTTCATGGTTATCGCACATCTGCGCGTACTTCAACAGGGGCAACTCCATTCTCGTTAGTCTACGGTATGGAAGCAGTTCTCCCAATCGAAATCCAGATTCCTTCCTTAAGGATCATGAAAGAAGCCGATCTAGACGAAGACGATTGGATTCAAACTCGATTCGACCAAATACACTTGATCGATGAGAAAAGACTTGCAGCTATCTGTCATGGCCAGCTATACCAAAAGCGCATGATCAAAGCATTCAACAAGAAAGTCAAAAGTCAAGCATACCAAACTGGTGGCTTGGTTATCAAACGCATCATCTTACCACAAGGTGATCCCAGAGGCAAATGGACCCCCACCTACGAGGGACCATTCATAATCAAGAAAATATTCTCCGGCGGTGCCATGTTGCTTACCACCATGGATGGCGAGGATTTCCCACACCCTGTGAATGCGGACATAGTCAAAAAGTACTTTGCTTAAAAAAAAAAAAATACAGCTCGCTAAGTTGAAAACCTGAAAGGGCAACTTAGGCAAAAATGAGCGTCTCGGTGGATTGAAAACCCGAAAGGGCGATCCAGGCAAAAATTAGAGACAAAACAAATACAATCCCGGTAGGCTGAAAACCTGAAAGGGCAGCCTAGGCAAAAATTAGGGAATAAAGCATACAACTATGTCCCGCTCAGCTGCCTACTCACCGACAAGGTTCAACACCTCAAAGACACCGATCAGTCCAATCACTTTCTTCCAACAAGTGAGGGATGAGATGCTCGAAGACAGATTGGCAATAGCAAAATTGAAACTTGACTGGATCGTTCTCACATAGCTATTTCTTTTCATAAATACTTTTCAAAACTTTCTGACAATTTCCTACTTCTAGGATTGTTGTCTCCCTATACTAATCCGCCTATCACGGCACCTTTTCAAAAATCAATGCAGCTTATAACTAACATTTTCATTTTTTCTGTTTTGAATACGCGAGCATCCCAATGATATTTTGAATGAACATATGCATTTGAATATGATTGATGTTTACCAGGAAAAACAGGAATAGCATTCCGGACATGTCCCAATTATTTGGACATTATCCTAAACCAGCATCAGAAGGAAGTTTCCCCAATGGAGACACATTCCTCAACAAATCCCTCAAAAAGATTTTTCTTTCGAAAGAAGTCTTATTCCCCAGCAGGGTTGTTCCAGATTACTGTCTTCAGAAGGTGTGATCTCCGCACCCAAACTTGGTCAGATAGTGCATCGGAGGATTATGCATCTTCCTCATTCCCACTCCAAAGGGCGTCACAGTCCGAACTCTCAAAACTACTGTTCATCCCCGAGCAGTAATCAAAGATCCTTCAATAGAACATCCTGGTTCTCAAAGAATTTCCCCAACCCAGGGTACTCAAGCGAGACAGAAGATCATCAACAACCACGATGCCTTCACTTCCAAATGGCTAGCAGGGATTTATTTTCCCAATCACAATGCCTTCATTTCTTGACGACTAAGCTGGGATTTATTTTCCCAATCAGGAGCTTGACACGCTCTAAGCTGCATAAACCATGCATCACATTCACACTCATATTCACATTCACAATCATGCATCATACGCATATTCATACATAACATAACTTGCATATTTCTCCTCTAGCTCGAGGATCTCATATCATACATGCATCATAGACATCGCATATTATTAACTTGATTTTTCAGGTAGACAGATGTCTTCAGCAAAGATGTTCTCACTCACATGCAGTGTTCATCCTGAATCTTATTCAGACAAGCAGTCCTTTCAGATACAATCAAACCAAAGATTCACTCTGAAGAACTCTCATTCTCAACTCATTTATCATCTAACATTGCTAGTCTAAGGCGATACCTCAGACGGTTCCAGAACGATCTAACATTGCAGATCTAAGGCGATACCTCAAACGGTTCCAGAACGATCTAGCATTACAGATCTAAGGCGATACCTCAAACGGTTCCAGAACGATCTAGCATTACAGATCTAAGGCGATACCTCAAACGGTTCCAGAACGATCTAACATTGCAGATCTAAGGCGATACCTCCGACGGTTCCAGAACGATCTAACATTGCAGATCTAAGGCGATACCTCTGACGGTTCCAGAACGATCTAGCATTACAGATCTAAGGCGATACCCCAGACGGTTCCAGAACGATCTAACATTGCAGATCTAAGGCGATACCTCAAACGGTTCCAGATTGATCTAGCATTACAGATCTAAGGCGATACCTCAAACGGTTCCAGAACGATCTAACATTGCAGATCTAAGGCGATACCTCCGACGGTTCCAGAACGATCTAACATTGCAGATCTAAGGCGATACCTCTGACGGTTCCAGAACGATCTAATCTTGCAGATCTAAAGTGATACCTCAGACGGTTCCACAATGATCAACTTTCAAGTCCTTCATCAAGATATAATCAATGGATTCATTTTGATGAACAAACCCTCAACACATTTTCCAGATGGCATCTGAAAAGCCCATCTCAGGTAATGTTTCAATCTGCCAACAACATTTCGCAGACAACATTCAAATGCAGCTTCCAACATCTCTTCTGATCAAGGTAAGTGCAAATTTTCAGGGCATCTAATTATTCAATCATCTTCTACCTTCAGATTTCAGACAATCTCTTCAGGTTTAAGAAGATTGAATAGGGGCAACTGTTATACCCCAAAATTTGCCCACATCTTTTTTCAAGAAAACTCCAATCTGAAAATTAAGAGTTTCATATAATCATGGATTTTTATTTCAAATATCCTAGCATATGAAGTACTTAAATTTCAGAAACTTTTCTTATACAGTAGCTTGGCTTACAGAGGAATTTATTCTTACGCAAACGCCAAATACTGTTCATTACATCACAAATACTATTTATTTATTTACAGATAAATAGTACTAACACAATCATGCAGAGTTAACTCTTTTTGCAGGCGCAGAAGCAGGAAACTCACACTGTACTGGTAACAATTGTTTTTGTTTTCCCACTAACTTTTGTGCTATATTCCATTATTTTCAAAATCTTTTCAAATCTATCCTTTCAAATTCAAATCTCAACTTTATTCTATCCATCTCTCTTTTCCCAACAATACCTTACACTTTCTTTCAAATCTCACTACCACTCAAATTTCCTTTTGTACGGAATCACATCATTCCCCAACGTCTCTATCATCTTTCCATTCTATAAATACCTCTCATTCTTCCCACAAATCTCACATCAAATTCTAAATCATCTTTCAAATTCCTACCTCATAATCCATCATTTCTTCTTCCCTAGCAAAAATGGCAAAATGGATAGAAACACTGCTTCTTACAGTCGTCACCATTGCTACGGTGATCACAACTTTCTTCTGCCTACACAGTCCTGAGAAGTGTGGACCTGCAATGGTTGCACTCCCACTCCTCTACATGTTATTAATCATAGCATGGTTCGTCAACCGTCATTTTTAAAATTTGTCGTGTTTCTTATTTTCTTAAACGTACCGTTTATTCGTCGTACTTTTCAATATAGTATGTAATATTTATACTGTCAGTATTAAATGTTGTACTAGTTGTCATAATATTGCTTAATTACTAAGATAATATTTTGTGTATTTTCTGCCAGTCAAATATTTCTATTTCTGTGCATTAAATAATTTTCAGGTTATTATCGGTAATTTTGCCCGCATACCGTAAATATCAGTTATTTATTATGTTTCTGTTTTCTAACAAGTCATGTAAATAAATTTTCATGCTTCACACCAAACAAAAACAAAAATAACAACAAAAAAAAAAAGAAAATTAACTTTGACGGTTGATTTTTCACTTTAACTGCTGCTTCAGTACACGAACAGTCGGTTGACAGACAAACTGCAGACAGTACAATTCACAGTGATTTGTACAATCAATCAAATCAATCATTCACAATTCAAATTTTCAAAGATTTTTGTGTTAGAAGTCTTCTGAATATCACACGATTAGCAGAAACTCAGCACTGCACAAAAATCAGGTACGCTTAACTGCCTCCTATACAGACAGTCCCTAATCAGGGTTTTTCTTGTTTTAACAGGAGCAACAAGTTTTGAGAGCTCAAATGGATTTCATATACATCCATACATCTCAAAGTACCATCATACAAATTTTCAAACTTCAATTCACTCAGACGCACCGTCAGCAGCTCAAACAGTCAACAGACGACCCGTTTGACCAAAAAAAGTCAACTGACAGTCAAAAATGAAATTTTTTGTCAAAGTCCATATTTTGTCAAAGGATTCAACATTTGATCATTGGATGATCACAATTCATCAAGGAAAGATCAAAAATCAACAAAACCCTAAGATTCAAAATTAGGGTTTTTGCCTGAAAAGTCAACTCAACTTTGACTGATCATAACTCTCTCATCCTTCATCCAAAAAATGTCAACCAAAGCTCATTTTGAAGGAAATTCAATTATCTTTCAAATGCAATTGATCCCATGGTCATAGCATTCACCATTTGAAAAATATGGCCAAAGACATTACAGGTCATTTTCAAAGTCAACAAAAAGACACTTTTTTCAAATGGACACACAAGGAGAACCAAAAATCATTTTGATATGAGACCAAAGACATTGGTTAGAGGACTCTTTGAGGTTTCCAAAAAGTGCAAGATCTCCTTCATATGACAAAAATTGAAGGATTTACACCTTGTTGAAGTTGGCTAAATTTTGGGAAAATGCATGAAATCAACATTGCTCAAAAATGTTTTTTTTCCAAATGAGTCCAAGTTTTTATGGTCCAAACATCTTTGCCATGTTACTATGGGCCTCCCACGACCAAGACAAAGCCCACATCTTTATTGGCCATTTTTTGCATAATTTTATCTTACTTTAAGATTAAAATTAAAAGGAAAATGCATGGATAATGGTTGCTTGGCCTCCAAGTATGACTCACTTCAAGGAATCTTCATTTTTTCTGCAAGAATTGAAGAGCAAGACAAGAGCATTGAATGGAGTCAAGCTTGGTCAACAATTCAAAGATTTTTAATATTTTAAAAATCAAACTTTCAACAAAGACAACAAAGCTTCTTAGCTTGAGTTCCAAGCAACTTTGGGCTATAAAAGAAGCATCATACTTCAGCAAAAGGGGGACACACGAAATAGGGCAAGAGTATAGCAAGAAATATCACAAAAATTCTCAAAATTTGCATATACTTTGTAATTTTCAAATTCAAATTTCCAATCAATATCAATACCAATAAACACTTCTAATCATCTCCTCAAACATTATAGAGTAAGATTGAGCTCTAAATATAGACATATGAGAGTCGTATAAAGCACTTAAAGCTCTTCATGTACATATGAGTTTTATTTTCGTTTTTGTATATGCAACTAATTTCACTGCAAACTAACCACCCTAACATCCTTATGGGGACCTATATGTGTGATCTGGGCCTTAGCATGAGTGTTCCAACGTGAGGATCAGGCTCCACCATTAAAACGAGTCCATGAGTGTTTAAGCTTCATCTTCTTCGTATCCATAGCTAGGAGCTTCAAACCTTAAAACAAATGACATATTTGGATTCAGGACACTCTAATTAGTGGATCTGGGTCACTTGTTTCTATTGCTAACTCGTATTTTTTGCAGGTTCATAGGTTGTTAAAAAACTGGAATTTTAACGTCCAAATAGGGGAGGTTAAAAACCCCCGCTATTTGAAGCTGAAAACCTCACTTCTGGAGGTTGAAGACGACCACGCGTCCAAGCGTGGTTCGTCTGACTTTTCAGCGCGCCAAGGTGGCCCTTCCCTCAAATCTTATTCGCTGGTCAATCCAGCGTGGGCCCCTGCAAAGACTTTGAATCCCCTTGGATTCAGTGTACACCATCATACCATGCACCTACAAATCTGTGCCCTTGGATCAATCTCAAAGCCAATCCAACGCCTCACACATGCAAGCTCACCATGCTCCTTCATTAATTGCCACACCAGATCAGTATCCTTATATTTTTAATTTTATTTTCTATTTTTATTTTAGTTTCTTTGATAAATTAATTAAAAATAGTTAAAAACTTCCAAAAATTCCACAAAAAATATTTTAAACTTCTAAAATAATATATTATTTTATGAAACAAAAATATTTTATTTTTCTTCAAAATTTCAATATTTTTCATAATTAATTAGTATGTATTTGTATATTTGCTTATTAATTATTTTAATTAGTCAAAAAATCATAAAAAAAATTGTTCTTTGTGTTAAATATTGTTTATATATCATAAACTAATTTTGTACATATTTAGGACAATTTTCTCTTTAAGTTTTAATTATTTGTGTAATTATTTGCATAATTATGTTTTGATTAACTTAAAATATCCAAAAACAAATTTCAAAAATTCCAAAAAAATTAGTTTTGTTCTAAAATCAATTAACAAACATTTTGTACATATTTTTAAACTTATTTGCTAGGTTTAATCATATTTCCATCTTTTCTTTATTTTAAATTAATTAATAATGCATTAATTATATTTAAAATAAATCACAAAAATACAAAAATATGCCTTTTATTTCTTGCAATTTAAAATTCCTAGATAAATGTATAGGATGTCAAATTCATGTAAATAGGCTAGTTTACATTTCCCGCACAATCGATGTAATAGCGTAGATTTACTTTCTGCACTTTACATTTCCGCATTTTAATTTCCAGCACCCATATAAACTGCGTGTATGTCAAAGATAAAACTGAACCGTCAGATCACTAACTTCAAAGATAAATATCTGAATTCAATCACAATCACATTTGCACCTCCTAGGGTAACCCCTTTTCACTCTTTTCAAAATCAAAGTTACATTTCTACTGTTTCGAGTACAAAATCGAACCTTTTGTTTATATCCGACGAATGGATAGATTTTTAAAGGGAACAAGGATAAAGACCTCCTAACTCAGGGTAGACCTCCTAGTTTGCTTGCTCAAAATCAAAACAAACAAAATTCTCATACACTGTTATTTTTTTAAAACGAATTTTCCAAAAGACAATATTTTGTATACATCCAAACACGGATCATTACAAAATTAACGATCTTTTCAAAACATCTTTCGAAAGATAAACAAGCATTTGTATATATCCGCACAAGGATCATTACAAATTCTATTTGCAAAGGTATTTCAAAAACACAGGTAAAGCATTCCGAATCAATTGAAAAGTAAAGCAAATGAGCTAAGCAAACTAAAGAGCCCATGGATAACCATGGATACAAAGGGTGCTAACACCTTCCCTTTGTATAACCTACCCCCTTACCCAGAATCTCTCAAAGGTCTTTTTTCTGTTTCTTTTATAAACCTTTCCTTCATTGGATAAAATAAAAGGTCGGTGGCGACTCTGTAAACTTTTTCAAAAGTGACGCGAAAGCGTCCGATCGACAAAAAAGAGTCAGTTCACGTATCCCACCCACGGAGGGGTATGGCCCGAAAGGACGGTCCACAATAATAATAATAATAATAATAATAATAATAATAATAATAATAATAATAATTGGGCCTCATGTTAAATCATTGGCCAAAATCTTTTGAAAGATTTAAAATTGAGAAAAACTTTTGTAAAGGGAGGCCTCATATAAAATCATTGGCCATCATTTGAACGAATAAAAAACTAACAAAAATAAAAAAATAAACAACACCACTTGAGGGTTTCGATGACGGTTTGTGGAGGAAAGATGTGCGTTGAACCACTCGGTTCTACGGTGAGAGGAAGATGTAAGTTCTTGAGTTTCTTTTTGAAAGTGTTCTTGATATTCTTCAACAAGCTATGAAGTTGTAATGTTATTCATGAAAGAAAGTGAAGTTTGATCTTAAAGAGAAGGAGGAGAAGATAATTTTTGTGTTTGTGAGAAGAGAGAGAGTGTGTGAGAATAATGGTTAGCATTGTTAGTTTATATAAGAGAAAAAAATTAGGTTAGAATAAAATAAAATAAAATTAACTCCCTCAATCAACATGATTAAAACCTTAAATCAAATTAATTTGATTTTAGATTCTTACTATATTAATCAAATTATATTAATCTTTTCCTATTTTATTATCACCGAGACAAATATACATGAAATAACCAATTAAAATTAAAACTTTCCTTTTTTGATTTTTGAACTATAAAATGCATAAAATTGTGATTCAAATGAAAAATCATATTTAAGAAATAAATTAAAATGAAAATTAGAATTAAAAATTTCCCTTTTTGGATTTTTTTGAATATTTTATGATTTTTGGTGATTTTTTGACTAAAAAAATGCATAAAAAGTGAAAATTGACTATTTAAAAAATGTATTTTTAATTAGTGCGAAAATTAAATTAAAATAGTAAAAAAAAATGTTATTTTTATGATTTTTGAATAAATGGAAATAAAGTTAGAACTAATATTAGAAAACAAATAAAAAAGGAGAAATGTTAGCAGTAAAATTTGAGTCCGGGACCTCTCGCTCTTGTACCTTTTTGCACTCAAATCCTTACCAATTGTGTTATGTCAATTATTCGAGATAAAATGACATTTGTAATTATATGAGGGCAAATTTTGGGGTATGACACCGAGAAACTTCCCAGAAGGTCACCCATCCCATAATTGCTCCAAGTCAAGCACGCATAACTGTGGAGTTCTTATGGAATGAGCTACTTAAAAGAAGATGCATCTTGTTGGTATAGGTAGTACCCATCAATCCTTATAAGCTTTCCTTCAACCATGCAGTCTCATACCTGCATAGCCTCAAGATCCCTCTCATTCTGATGTGGCGACCATCCTTGCCCTCTTCGGCCTTAGGTGTTACATGCGGTGCAACCACCCCTGGCCTTCTTCGGCCTAAGGTGTTACATCACTCAACACAATAAAAACTTGCTCCGTAACATGGTTTAACAAGCATCATGCAATATTTTAATGTCTATCATCACATACTCGCCTGTACTTAGGCTTATTGCAACATATTTATTTGAATAAAATTTCTCAACCAAGAATTAAGCCTCATGCCGCTTTCTTTCAAAATAAACCAAGTTATAGCAAAATATCTTCCAACTTAAGAAAGGTATAACATAACAAGTTTAATTCTTGCAACATCAACATCAAAGTAAATTACAAGAAAAAATAATCGTTCGCCAGCCCATTGTTACAGATCAGAGTAACAAAAGTCTAAATAATCGTTTAAATAATGGTAAAGAAGAACAACCTCAACGCCATCCTTCAACTTCTAAGCAGCTACTCATTTACCTACTCGTCTGTACTCCACAGTGTAACACTCCATTTATTTTCATAATTTAATTTAATTAATTTAATTGAATTATGGGGAATTATTTAGAATTATGGAAGATTATGAGGAATTAAGCAATTGGGCTTGAGTTGTGGTTAGTAAGGAAGGGGGTGCATTGGTAGGCCCTATTACTGATTAAAAAAATTTTATTTCAATTTTAATAAAATAGAAGGAGTTGTGGAATAGAGAGGGTTACAACATTTTGGGAAAAGAGTCTGAACGTGAAAAGAGAAGAGGAGCGGAGAAGTGCGACAAGAGGAAGAGCGAAGAATCAACCTTCAGGTAAGGGGGGACTCTTCCGTTTATCTTCTATTATGGGGTTATAGGTAGTATGATAGAAGTGATCATGTTAATGATACCAATTGAGTTATGCTTAGGTTGTAGAAATGTTAGGTTTTGGGAGAATTGATTGGTAATGATTGTATTGATCATGTAAGGTGTTGATTAGATGATTTAAATGTATTATGATGTGTTATAATATGTGTTTGTTTCACTGTATGCGAAATCTGGTTGGAATGGGATTGGTTTGGTAATGACTTAGTGAAGGAAGGGCGAAATCGCAGGCTGTTTTCTGCGATTCGGAGTTCTGGAAATCGCCAGTTCTCGACGCGTCCAGGATTTGGCGCCGCGAACTGCTTGGCAGAAAGCCAGGAAGTTTTGTTGTGTTCAGTACGCGCCGCGAGCATATGGCTGCGCCGCGAAGGCGTACTTCTTTTCTAATTTCGCGCCGCAAACACATGTTTGCGCCGCGAAGTGCTTGGCAGAATGTTGGGGGTTTTTGACTCGCTCAGTTCGCGTCGCGAACCAAGGTTGGCGCCGCGTGCTGTTGGTGACAGGCCATTTTGAAAGTTTAAAAATATGTAACTTTTAAACCGTAAACCGGATTTTGGTGTCGTTTCGAGCATGGTGAAGCTAATAAAATAATTTATACAATCAAATGGTGTTTTGAGTTGTGACTTGAATTATTTTTTTTAAAACACTCGATGTTATTTGGTCGTGGGGGGTTATGCTTATAGGTACACTAATGAATGTTTACTTGTATGATGTTGTGGTTGTAACCGGTGTTTGTTATACATGTATTGTTGGTGTAAAATATGTGTTTTACTATGATTGAGGAATAGTATGACTGTGTGTGGCTATCTATCATGGTAATTAATTATTATGACATTTGGTCGATTTATGTGGGTGATGAGCATGTTATGGTTGATGCATGCATTCATAATCATAATGTGGCTGGTCCTTGACGATGGTGGATCAGTGGTAGCTAATTTCCATTGTGTGGAATTAGTGAGTGGGTGTTACCGTATCCTTGACGATGGTGGGTCGGTGAGTTGGGGTTATCCCAGATTTTGGTACCACATGTGTTATACCCCAAAATTTGCCCACATATTTTTCAAGAAAACTCCAATCTGAAAATTAAGGGTCTCATATAATCATGGATTTTTATTTCAACAAATATCCTGACATATGAAATACTTAGTTTTTAGAATCTTTCTTATACAGTAATTTGGCTTGCAGTTGAATTTATTCTTACGCAAACACCAAAAACTGTTTATTACTTCACACATGCTATTTATTTATTTACAGATAAATAGTACTGACACAATTGGTACAGAGTTAAAATCTTTTTGCAGGCGCAGAATCAGGAAACTCAGACTGTACTGGTAACAGTATATTAGTTATTTATTATGTCTATGTTTTTCTAACAAGTCATGTAAATAAACTTTCATTTTTCACATAAAACAAAAAAAAAACAAAAACAACAAAAAAGAAAATTAACTTTGACTGTTGATTTTTTCACTCTAACTGCTACACCAATACCTGGACAGTCAGTTGACAGCCAAACTGCTGGCAGTACAATTCTCAGTGTTTTGTACCATCAATCAAATCAATCTTTCACAATTCAAAATTCCAAGATTTTTGTTCTAGAAGTCTTCTGAATATCACGCGATTAGCAGAGACTCAACACTGCACAAAAATCAGGTACGCTTAACTGTCTCCTACACAAACAGTCCCTAATCAGGGTTTTTCTTGTTTTTACAGGAGCAACAAGTTTTTGAGAGCTCAAATGGATTTCATACACATCCATATATCTCAAAGTACCATCATACAAATTTTCAAACTTCAATTCACTCAGACGCACCGTCAGCAGCTCAAACAGTCAACAGACGACCCGTTTGACCAAAAAAGTCAACAGACAGTCAAAAATGAATTTTTTTGTCAAAGTCCATATTTTGTCAAAGGATTCATCATTTGATCATTGGATGATCATAATTCATCAAGGAAAGATCAAAAATCAACAAAACCCTAAGATTCAAAATTAGGGTTTTTGCCTGAAAAGTCAACTCAACTTTGACTGATCATAACTCTCTCATCCTTCATCCAAAAAATTCAAACCAAAGCTTGTTTTGAAGGAAATTCAATTATCTTTCAAATGCCATTGATCCCATGGTCATTGGATTCACCATTTGAAAAATATGACCAAAGACATTACAGGTCATTTTCAAAGTCAACAAAAAGACACTTTTTTCAAAAGGACACACAAGGAGCTTCAAAAATCATTTTGACATGAGACCAAAGGCATTGGTTAGAGGACTCTTTGAGGTTTCCAAAAAGTGCAAGATCTCCTTCATATGACAAAAATTGAAGGATTTACACTTTGTTGAAGTTGGCTAAATTTTGGGAAAATACATGAAATCAACATTGTTCAAAATTGCATTTTTTCCAAATGGGGCCAAGTTTTCAGCATTCAAACATCATTTCCATGATGATATGGGCCTCCCACGACCAAGACAAAGCCCACATCATTTTTATCCATTTTTGATTTAATTTTATCACATATAAGATTAAATTTAAAAAGGAAAATGGAAGAATAATGGGTAGCTTATTTTCCAAGCATGACTCATCAAATAATCACTTAATTATGCAGCAAGGAGGCTGCAAGGAAAGAAGTGTGAAGAGCAAGCCAAGGTAGCTTAAGTTTTAAGCTTGAAAAGTCAAGATTCCAACAAAGCTCATGAATGCTTCTTAGCTTATTTTTTAAGCACTCCAAGGCTTATATAAAGGCAAGAATATTTCAGCAACAAAGAGAGCAAGAGGGACCACGAAAATAGCAAGGGGGTATCAAAGAAACACACAAAATTCTCAAAAAAATACCTAAACACTTGTAATTTTCGTTTTCTTTGTATAAGCTCCTATCAACTTCAAATAAACACTTCAATCTTCTCCTAAATTATTATTGAACAGGTTCCAACCAATAGTCTTGTTTGTTTGTACATAGAACATAGATATCTATTCTTCCATATTCCATTAAAACTTCCAATTTCAATATCTCATGCTATAATCCTTTTCAAAGTAATCTAATAGTTTCTATAAGTTCCCAACATGAAATAGAGAAGATCCAACGTGTTACATGTGAGCCATACACCCTAGAGCATCATATGCCATTTTTGAACTCTAAAGATGCAAAGCTTTCGTTTTCATAGATAGAGTGGGTTTTAATCAAAACTAACACCACCAATGAACTCCCAGCATGTCATTTAGTGGATCTGGGTTGTTCTTGTTGATTTCCTCTCACGTTTTTGCAGGTTCCTAAAAGCATGGAAAAAGCAAGGAAAATCCGCAGGTAATGTTGTAGGTAAATCCGCAGCAAATTCCATAGGTAAGTTGAAGAAGATGATGAATAGTGATGAGGACCCTTTGACCGCTTGCGTGGCATATCCTCATCTTTCTATTCGCCAGTCAGCTTCAGTGGGCCCCATGTTGGACTCTTAAATTCAGACTGATCCATTGCTGCACTCCTATCCATGCATACCATGTTCTCTTCCATCTGAGCCACATGATCAATCTCAAAGTTTATCAAACGCACCAAAAAGCGCAGCCATACCATGTTCCCTCATAAACTCTCACACCTGATTATTACCTTTATATTTTTATTTCTATTTTAATTTTCTTTGCAAAATTATTTAAAAATAGTTTTAAAAATCCAAAAAATACACAAAAAATATTTTTAGACTTCTAAAATAATATACTATTTTATGAAATAAAAATATTTTATTTTTCTTCAAAATTTCAATATTTTGCATAATTAATTAGTATATATTTATATATTTGCTTTTTAATTATTCTAACCAATCAAAAAATCCCAAAAAAAATTGTTCTTTATATAAAATATTGTTTATATATTATAAACTAATTTTGTACATATTTTGAATAATTTTATCTTTGAGTTTTTAATTATTTGTATAATTATTTACATAATTATGTTTTAATTAACTTAAATCAACTTCAAATAAATTTCAAAAATTCCAAAAAATTAGTTTTGTTTTAAAATTAATTAACAAATATTTTGTATATAGTTTGAACTTAATTTCTAGGTTTAAATCTATTTTCATCTTTTTCTTCATTTTAATTTAATTAATCATGCATTAATTATAATTAAAATCAATCATAAAAAAAATCCAAAAACATGCCTTTTATTTTTTCTTGCAATTTAAATTCCTAGATAAATGTATAGGATGTCAAATTCATGTAAATAGGCTAGTTTACATTTCCTGCACAATCGATGTAATAGCGTAGATTTACTTTCCGCACTTTACATTTCCGCATTTTAAATTCCAGCACATATAAACTGCGTGTATGTCAAAGATAAAATTGAACCGTTAGATCACTAACTTCAAAGATAAATATCTGAATCCAATCACAATCACACTTGCACCTCTTCAGGAAATCCCTTTTCAATCTTTCAAAATCAAAGTCAAAATTCCACTGTTTCGAGTACAAAATCGAACCTTGCTTTTATATCCGGTGAAAGGATAGATTTTTAAAGGAAATAGGATAAAGACCTTACAACTCAGGGTAGACCTCCTAGTTTGCTTGCTCAAATCAAAACAAACAAAATTCTCATACACTGTTGAGTTTTCAAAACTTTCAAAAAGACAATACTTTGTATACATCCAAACACGGATTATTACAAAGTTAACGTTCTTTTCAAAACATCTTTCGAAAGATAAACAAGCATTTTGTATACATCCACACACGGATCATTACAAAATTCAATTTACAAAGGTATTTGAAACCACATATGAGCAATTTCAGAGCAATTGAAAAGTGATCGAAAAACAAGTGAGCTAAGCAAACTTAAGAGCCCATGGATAACCATGGATACAAAGGGTGCTAACACCTTCCCTTTGTATAACCTACCCCCTTACCCAGAATTTCTTAAAGGTCTTTTTTCTGTGTCTTTTATAAACCTTTCCTTAATTGGATAAAATAAAAGGTCGGTGGCGACTCTGTGAATTTTCAAAATGCGAAAGCATTAAGCGACAAAAAAGAGTCAGTTCACGTATCTCTACAGATCAGAGGTATGGCCCGGTATTAAAAAAAATCGGAGGTCCACAGCCGGGAAAAGAAAACATCTTCAACTGATAGTAAGCATCAGGACTGGGCAGATGAATTTCTTCTTCTGAACGAACTAAATCGTCAGGGAGTAGATATTTCCAACTGATCTGATGCATCAGAGGGCTTGCTCCTTAGGAAGATCTTGGGAGATCCGGAGGCGGTTCCTTCAACTGAACTGGAATCAGGATAGGAACAAATATCTTCAACCGATTTGAGGGCATCGGGATTAAGTAAGCCTTCAACTGATCTAACAATGTCAGGGAGAGGGAGACAAACTTCTTCTGATTTAGACATCAGGATAAGCGCCTGTAATGATTAGGCGAATTGCTCTCAGGGAGGCATTTTGAGATCTGGATGACTTTCCTGTAGAAAGAAACAGATATGATATGATTTATGCATGATGCATGTATGAATGTTTTTTTATGGAGTAATGTTTCCGAGAAGGAAAACGCTATACGCTTTTAAGAATGCAATGCGAATGATGCATGACTCGGACGCTGCTTAGGGAAGCAACGGAGGAGCACTGATTTGCTGAAGAAATCCTGGAGAGAATATGGAACTTTGCGGGGAGGACAAGATGAGTGACTAGAAGTCACGACAACGAGCTGGCAAAGATGGATCGAAAATCTGCTGGAGATGATCAAATCTAGACGCGAGCTCTGATTAGGGAATAAATCCTGCTTGGGGATATGAACATCCCAATTAACTGCTTGGGGAATACCCTAGCAACTTCACTGAAGAAGCAAATTCTCGACATTCTGGGGATGTGGAGATAAGAGCAAGTCATGGAGATAACTCTGATGGGGAGTGACCAACTTGCTTGTGTAGAATGCATTCCGCTAGGGAAGTCCTTGACGGGAATAGATCCTGCTGAGGATGCATGCGAATCTCTGCTGAAGAAAGACTCGGTGGGGAAGATGAATACTTCTACACAAAGATCCACTGATGAGATGAGGAATCCGTTGGGGATAAGGAATCCGGCATAAGAATCTTTTGCTAAGATCACTCCACTGGGGAATAAGATGACTCTCCTAGGGAAAACGGGTCAATCCGTTGGGGAGAGAAACACTCTACTGGGGAAATGAGGAATTTGGGCAAGGAACCTCATTAAGAGCTTGCTGGGGAATCAGATACCATTCAATCATGATTCAACTGGGGAGAAGATATTCCATCAGGGAATGAGACTTCTGAAGCACGGAGATCTCGTTGAAATATGCTTTACTGAGGATATGAGAATCTTGGAACAAAGAAAACCTCATCTGGATGTACTCAGCTGGGGAATGAGAGTATCTCACTTGGCTAGATCCGCCAACGCGCTGACATGGTGTACTCGAAAGAATGTACCTGCGAGATATACAGATGAAAATGCCCCAGGATATAGCATGACGTCCACGGGATTTCCTCACATGGAAGAGAACAGTAATGCTCACCCACCATGGGTAAATGCAAGAGCAAACAGATCGTCAGGCATCTTGGCTTCGAAACTTTCCAAACAAGTAATGGATTCAAGGAGTTGACAGGCAGTCAGTAATTAGAATACCAAACAAGTATTGGCCGGAGCATCAAACAGGCATCGGTTCTCCTAGAGCATCAAACAAGTATTGTCTCGAAGTTAAAAGAAACTATTTGAAAGGATGTCGTAACATCGAGTTTTTATGAAAGAAAGATGGTGTGATACCAACTCAAGCGTTTAGCGGAACTCCTAGGAGTCAGCTTACCATATTCTCGTGTATAGTCTGCTTCCGAATTAACCCTGCTTCAGTTAGGACTTTTAAGGGTTGTAACGTGGCCAAGTTCACGGTTTTTTTTAGAAAGAAAAGATTATTAGGCTCGAAATATTTGGTGCCCACCCCCTTCGTGATGTTCTCCAGTCCTAAGTTCAGTTAACTTGACATGAGCATTCATCTTTCAAGAGGAACTTGAGATGGTTGAGGATTCAATGAGGTCTTCTGGACACGACAATCACTTTACCTTTTATTTTAGTGTCTGATCACACGACTTTGTTCTTTTGATGAGGATTCTTATTTTGTAATCCTTGTTTTCGCTTTTGCTTTGCTTTTTCTTTTTTTTTGTTTCCCTAATTTTGCCTGGACAAATTCTTTTGAATTTTATTTGGGATGTCCAGCGGGATGCCCTAACTTTTGCCTAAGTCACATGCTTTCAACTTGTTGACTTAGCGGGCTTTTTCTTTTTTCCTCTTCTTTTTTCTTCTTTTTTTGAACAAGTCGTGTGATCCTGAATCTCAGATTTGTTGGAAGTGACTGTGACTACCTGAGTCCTTGATTGATGAAGAATTACTATTGTGGTATTATCATCTTTTGACCTCCTGATATGTGAGGGATAAACCACCGCGGCTTTGATGTTGGTCTCGACCTCCTGATGTGAGGGATAGTTTTGATGTCTCGACCTCCTGAGGTGAGGGATAATCGTTGTGGATTTGACTTTCCTCAATCTTTTGAAAGATAGCCATTGTTGTATCCTTAGATGTGTACTCCTGATGAATTTTGAATGCTCGATCAGGTTAACTGAATACTACCCTGCCCCTGGGTTAAATGTGAGGGTTTTTTCATGAAAAGAAACTCCTACTTCGAAGGCTCAAAAGGGTTAACGAGGGTTTCACTCCCTTATATCTCCGGTGTTTGGGAATTTGAAACAATGCCTGTACATCATCAACAGGGTTCTACTCAAAAGCATACCATTTGAGGTTATTGGTATTATGTTCATCATTCTCCCTACGGAGTTATCATGCTTTGTTAACAAGAGTTAAGTATCACAAAAAGCAAAGAAAAACATATAAGAGCAAAAGCAAATGGATTTTTTCAAGACAAACATATCCAATGCATTATAATTATAGTTCAAAAATAGACAAGTTTTACATGCAATCAGTACTGAACAAAGCAAGAAAGCTTAAACATGAACATGCAAGATGATTTAAGAAATTCAACATTTAGGAGATCTTCTCCGTATGGACTTATTGCTTCAGAAGATCCGGTGAGTCGGAGGAGAAATTCAATTCTAGCCTTCAGGTGCAAATGTGATGGCCTTTGAGTAAATTAGGTCTTGTACCTTGTCTCTGAATGACTGACAGCCTTCAATCAGATAACCAAGTGCCCAAACATGGAAAACACACCAAGCACTACGTCAGAACACTTTATACCACTTCCTGGAAGAAGATTTCGGCAAAGTCATACAGAAGTTGTAAGTGCTCAGCTTTAGGGATTTGAGCCATGCAAGTGGTGCACAAACTCAAGATACAAGGCGTCTTGCTTATCCCTCGGTCGGGAGCCCTAAATATAGCGACTAGAGTTTGTAGAATGCTTTAGGGATTTGAGCTGCCAATGATGCAAACTCAAGAACACGGAGTCTTGCTTATCCCTCGGTCGGGAGCCCTAAATACAACTGCTGAAACAGAAAACACCATCGTGAATGGAGGAAACTTGTATATTACTGTCGGCACACAACAATAACCTCTACCACTTGGCCATCAAAGTCCTGACTTGAAACATACAATAGCTGTTGTGAAGGAAGCCTCTGGAAATACAGGTTTGCAAGTGATTCTCATGAGTTACTCCCCGAGGAAGAACAAACATTCTACTTGCAGCAGATGAAATGAGATTGACCAGTAGAAACCATTATGAATAGACTCAAATATCTCTGTATCGAGCAAGTCCTGAACTTTTTGTACCTCAAAACCTTGTAAGGCATGACATTATGATCGAGTGCCCCAGAATGGAAAACACCGAGTATTGTCATCAAAATTAGGAGAGCAGTCTATGGTGAGGAAGAACTAAAGCATGAATCTTAACCAACTGAAATTCCAACTAGCATGGAAGCAATTGGACTCAAGGCATTAGGATTACATCGGCTTGCTTCTTATGTTCTTTCTGTCTCTGTTGACAAGCAAAGGATGCTGAAGAGGAAACTCTAGGAAGAGGTGACTCAGGATGTTGAGCAGAACCTAGAGAATGGGAGATGTCTTTGCAGAACTCCTTTGATTATTATCTGGCAGAAGATTCTGGCGAAGTCACACGGAATTTGTCAGTGCTTTAGGGATTCGAGCAATGCAAACGGTGCAATGCTCAAGATAGACAATGTCTTGCTTATCCCTCGTGCGGGAGCCCCAAGCAACTTCAAACACTTGTAGTAGATACTAACATCACGACCAGGTGCCCCAAAATAGAACTCACACCTAGTGTCATCGTCATCAAGCATAGAATCTGTAGATATCCACACAATATGGAGCTTAACGAGTTGCAAATAAAGCAAGCATAGAAGCTACTGAGCATAAGATACGTCCTTAAAAAGAACCTCAACTGAGCTTTTCTCTTGATCACCCCACAAAGTTGTTTCATGACTGATCTTTGAATACACAACAGTAACAAGTCAAATCTCTGAATCTGGAGAGAATACCGAGTTTGAATAAGAGACCTCGATCCTGAACACCTGTTATGCATGAAATGTATGGAATGCATGATATGCGTGCAATGCCATGTTCATTCGATTTCCAAGGAATCCTCGTGTTTTGATTTTTTAGAAAATAGGAGATGGAAAAGCTCGACACGAGGCTTAAAAATATGATTCCTTTGAAATGGAAGGAACATGTATGCTAGATATTTTTTGTACATCATTTTTTGGAAAGTAAATATGCAATGATGAAAAGTGGTGGGACTTGTTGCCGCCCACCGGGCATTCTGGACTGCCGGTAACACACATAGTACAAAGCCAAAGATTCGGCCCCAAATGATATACCATACGGTACACAGAATGTCAACCCACGGAACCAACATCCGTAGTCAACAACCCACTAGAATAGAACACCAATCACCACTCGAACAAAAACCATAGTACCCCACGAACAGGAACCAATAGTACCCACGAACGAGAACAGCGGTAACCCACGAACAAGAACAGCGGTAACCCACGAACAAGAACAACGGTAACCCACGAACAAGAACAACGGTAACCCACGAACAAGAACACCGGTCACCAACAATGTACCTATTAAGCAATGATCGATTCCCGCCCCACTCATGGGTAAATCTAGGCCAGGGTAGGTCGAAAAGCCAACAGAGGATCGAATGTAGGCGTTATCATACGATATTGCCTCATTCCACCAAGCTCTGCCCGTGGATACGTGATCAGATCAATCAGGCATACGCCTTCTGTCCGTCACGGCCACTCTAGTCCTAGTTCCTATGGTATCACTCATGACCTGGGTATTGGGTCTTTTACCTCTTGAAACACCCACCCACAGATAGAGATCCAGACAGTCCAGAATATGATGCAGAAAAGTAAAAGCGCAAATAGAATGCAATGCAAACAGGTAAATATGCAAATCGGTAAAACACCCAAAGATAAACACACAAGCGCTAGGATCGACTCGCTAAGTCCGGACCCGCAATAGGTCAAGACGCTCCCCAGCAGAGTCGCCAGCTATCGCTACCCGCGAAAATTAACAGAGTCGCCACTAACATATTTATCCTGAAAAGGAAGGGAATGCCAGCAAACCACAAAATAAAACAACGGTCTCACGACCAGAGAAAAAGGGTAAGGGATTCGGTTACGCGAGGGGAAGGTGTTAGCACCCCTCGCGCCCATCGTACTCGATGGTATCCACGCCTGTGTCTAAATCTATGGGTGTGTAACAAATCTATGCTAATTTGGACTAAAATGAATGCAGAATGTAGGGAAAAGAAAGGATTATGCTCGCACAGGCCCTACCTCACTGCCTACGTATCTGTTTTGCAGAATCAGAGCTACCGTAGCTCGGCTAACTAATTTCTGTTTGTTTTGTGTTTTTTAGGTGAACGAGTTACATTCACACTCTGTTGCTCGACCTTTGGAGACTTATGCTTGGGAATGGAGCGGAAATAACAAGTTCTTAAGAAAAGAAAATCAAAGAGTGTGGTTTGTGTTTTAAGAGATGCATGAGGAAGACCTAAGCTAAGGGGGGGAAAGCTTGCTACCTAATGTTATCATACAAAGGGTGCAAATCTAACTAAACTAACAACCTACGAGAAAAGGGGGAAGCATACAATAATATCACACAAACGAGCATCCGCTCGTAAAGCAAACAAACCAACGGTACTGACCGAATGGTAGAAAAGCGGTCCCGCCATAGCCAAGGGGAGCAGCTCAACCCAAGTCAACCAAGCATTAGACCTCGCGAAAATGATCGGGCCATAGACAAGAGGGCGGACCCCTCTCAGCAACCAAGCCGTCACGGATCGTAAAGGAAAATGGTGCGTGCGTACACCGAGCATCAACGTCGAGCGACGCGAGCTATAAGAAAGGCGGGGGTCCGGCTGCATGAACCCTTTTCCTGACATACTCGATAACAAGATCTTGTGCAGGTTCAAAAGCAAACGACGCGTAGCGTGCGCATAATGAACAGACTCGATGAGACTAGGCGGGGGTTGATTGCTAACCCTTTCCGCATGCCTTCCATGAGGACTTAACGGAGTGCCATATAGGACTTATTACACCGTGACTCCCTGCCGCAAAGCACAAATGTAAACACACCAACAAAAACAGAGCCTCTTTCGAGGGCTTGGCCAGATGCATGTCTAAGTCCTACTTCTCATGTTAAAGGATGATGCGAGAAAGCGATAAAGTATAGAAAGAAGTAAAAGGGAATAGGGAACGATACCAAACGGATAGCAAATCCGCAATGAGCTAGCACGCGTAAGCAGAGAAGTCTGAAGTACTTCGTGTAAGCCATCATCAAGCAAAGCTAGTCAGAAAGTGTCGTCGTGAAAGTAAATCACGAGCGACATGTGGTACACGTCGAGCATAACCACATAAGCAACCTGCAAGAGAACACAAGCCAGACAATGCAGGAATATACATCTCAATGAATGAGAGATCAGATGACTGGCATCGGAAATATGTTCGTGTCCCACAAATAAAGTGGAACACAATGCAAAACAATCGCACCAGAAGCGAAATCGTGTCCCACAAATGAAGTGGAACACGAAGCAAGTCGAATCGCAATCGAAAGCTCTCTTGAAGTACCTCGCACATCTCAACAACCAAATCAGAAATAACAAGGCAAACGCGCACCGCCATAGAAAATAATAGCAATTAAATTCTAAGTAAATTCTAAAATAAAATCTAACAAGATTAAATTGCTTTTATGACATTTTTAACTAAAACTAGAATAAAACTAAGTACAAAATATTAAATCTTACACGGAAAATAGTACATGTTTTTATTATCTAAAATCAATGCAAGGAATCTAATCAAACATAATATTTTTCATGGTATTTTATCAAGGAAATAAAACTAAACCATATAACAAAACATTAAAATTCTAACAAGCAAAATATTACATGTTTTTGTTCATTTTTTATCATGCAAAAGTCTACCAAAATATTGTTTTTCATACATTTTTCATTACTAAAGATAATAGACAAAAAAACTAGTTAAAAAGAACTAAATCTAATATGATTTTTCATGAATCAGGGGTGGTGTAATGTGGAAACAGTGGTGCAATCTGAGGTAAGGGCGCAGGGCCCATGGTGCTGCTGGCCCAAGGGAACTTTTGTTCAGATTATTGGCCAAATAGGAGTTGCAATGGACTCACAAAGGGGGCATGAATAGCAATTCGGTCAAAGGCCCAATGGTTGATCCAAGTCATCACAAGATTATTGTTTTGATCCATATTTCAGATTTTGTTGACAATTGTTTTCAGATTTTTGATTCAATTTACCAGGTTTATGGTTTCAATTAATAATAATCAACCTAACCTTTATCCATTAACCACACTAATCGCCATTAACATCAGATTAAAATCAAAGTGAAAAACAAAAGGGGGTTAGGGTTCGTACATGTGCCGATTCAGCTTCCACGGGAGCTCCTTTCCTTCTCCTCACGAGCAACCGCGGCGGCCGGAAAACTTTTGCTCTCCATCTCTTTCAGTCTCATCTCTCTGATGTGTCTCACTCGACGCTCATCCTCGATTTCCTCTCTCAGTTCCGCTCTCTCTGATCTCGCCTCTCATCTCTCCAATTCAATCTCCACTGCGGTGAAGAACAACATCAATTTGTCTCTTCGATCTTTGTTTCTGAGTTGTTGTTGTTGTTCGTAGAGTGGAGCAGTTGCGAAGGTGATGATGATTGTTGACGGTTGCGATTTACAGAAGGTGATGGAGGTAATTGCGTTGCGAAGACTTTGAAGCTGTTGCCGAATTTTGTAGAGTTCAGAGCGATGAAGAAGATTGGCGCGGACTTCTATTGAATCTGGTGTGAAGGAAATCTGATGATTGAAGGAAACGTTGTGGAATCGGAGAAGATTTTGGATTGCGATTCTGAATCGCGTTCACTGCAGGAAGAGCAAAACAGTTTGTTGAAACCGAATCTGCGACACGGAGATATTGATGAACGAATAGAGATTGAAGAATGACATTTTGTGATGTGAAGATCATTGAAGTTTCCGAAGCGGATCGTAGTGGTGAAGATGACGAAGCTGCACTGAAGATTATCAGTGATTGATGAATTGTTTGTTGTTGATTGCAGACTGAAGAATCTAGAAAATGAAGGGGTGATTTTCTGTTACAGGTTTTCTTTTTTTTCTCTGAAATTCTGTTATGCCTTTCTCTTAAGCTTTTTCTGAGTTTTGGTTTTTGGTGAATGAATCATCAAGAAGATCGAAAGAGGATGAAGATTTAAAGGTTTTTGTGAATTGACTTAGTGGTTGAAGATCGGAGAAAGGTTATGAGAATTGAAGAATTGGTGAATGAAGAGTATGAAGATTAATGGTGAAAATTGAAGATTGAGAGGGTGAGTTCTTGACGATTCAGAGAGGGATAGAGAAGGTTTGTTACCAGTTTGTTATCGATTCTTTTTTTTTCGGTTCTGAGATTCTTTTGCCAATCTGTTATGAAGCTCCTTCTGATTTTTTTTTCTTTTGCTGAGCTGTGTATCGGTTTTTTTATGCAGACTGGTTCAGTTTCTTCATTGCGGTTTGAGTGGCGGTTCAACTTGAAATGTACAGGGAGCCAAAAGATCAAAGCCGAGATATACCATGGAATAGGCTTAGACTTTTATTAATTGTTTCAGAACTTGTTTCATTTTGTCATGGATATTGAATATTGAATGGATGAATATAATTGTTTAAATTTGAATTATTCATGTAATGGACTTGAACTTCTATATAATCTGATGATGGATCCCCAATAATTGGAATTTGGACTTAAAATTTGCACTTGAATTTGAAAATATTGGACTTGACATGGATGAATAATAGTTCTTTTTCACATTTAAATCCAAATTTGAGAACTCTTTCCCTCCATCAAATGTTCAACTTCTTGCTCCATTTCTTTTCCAACTTCGCCACTTTAAATCAGGAGTGAAGTTATGAAGGTTGCCTGAAACTTGTCATGGGATTACGGATGAATTTTCTTATGAATGAAGCATGAAAATACTTGAATGAACTTAAATCCATAACGCACTTTGAAGAACGTTTTGACTATTTCATGGACTCGGATCCAAAGTAATGTATGAACCATCTTTGCACCTTAATGAACCCTTAATCTCAAGTTTGCATCTTAAGTGCCCAACACCTTATGCTTCACGCAACCATTGACCGAAAAATCACGTACAATCCTAATCTGATGGATGACGAATAAATGAACCTTGGATCTGTCTGCTAATCGATAACAAACCCCTTGACTTAATGATCTCGAAACAATGGAAACTCTTTAATTTTTCTTGATTTTTAATCGACGAAATAAACGTCCTTTCATAACTTATAGCACAAAGAAAGAGGGCAAATTTTGGGGTGCAACAGCACGTTAGCAAATTCATCATAATTTTCTATTCTCTTTGATCCATGAGTGGCGGTGAATCTGTGGCGAGCGGTGGAGGTATTGATGAGGTTGTCAAGCGACATGTTCATGTCGACGGGCATTGGCATCGGAAAATGGAGTGAGAGTAGGGTTTGTAGAGAGAGATATAGTGTTGCTTGGTGGGAGTGAGTGAGCACAAAGGGTGTGTGTTTGAGAAATAGAGGGAAAGTATGTATAATATATATATATATATATATATATATATATAGGGGTTTTATAGGGTGCGAAAGGGAGCATGCATGTGGTCTGGAATCTGAGTGAAGGCTGAATAGTATTTTTGACGCGTGTGATTTTCGGTAGGGGTGGCAAAATGGGCCTCCTGCCACGGTCGCCCCGCCTTAAGCCCGCCAAGTAAAATGGACATAAAATTCATGCTCGCTCCACCAAGGTGGCGGGTTGGCGGGCGACGAGTTTACCCATTTATTTTTTATTTATTTTTCTTTCAGTTTTTAATAGATTAATAGTTTTTTCTTTACCTTTCAATTAAATTTTTCACTTATTTTTTAGAACAATTTTTTATAAAGCATCTTTTAAACAAATTTTACCTGAAAAAAATATTGCATATATTTATAATAAACGTATAAAATAAAACAATCAAGAATTTAAATTACTAGAATTAACTAAAAAATGACGGGCTTAAGGCGAGATGAGCTTAACGAATAGGTGAGGCGGGCTTTAGTGGGCGGCGGGCTTTGGCGGGGTGAGCTTAGGCGGGCGGCGAGCTTTAGTGGGCGGCGGGCCCAAAACCCAAGCCCAACCCGCCATTTTTTGGCGGGTGAGAGGGCCACTGCCCGTTTTGCCACCCCTAATTTTTGGTGAGAATCTCTTATCCCAACCCTTGGGAGTTCTTAGGCACCATATGTGCTTCCAAAAATACCTCTACTTTCAGAGATACACATCAAGAAACACCTTTTTTGGCCAAAAATTGGTTTTGTTTCGGAGGTGCATCTACATAATGTAGAATTATTTTGAAGTTTTCCTAACTTAAAATACTTCTATAGACGCACCTCTGGAAAAAACCAAATTTTAGCTAAAAAAGGTGCTTCATGATGTGTATCTCTGGAAGCTGGGGACATAAATGTAATTGTGGTAGGTGGCTAAGAGTATCAAGAGGTGGATTGAGATATTGCCTTTTCGGTAAACAATCTTCTTTTAAATTAAATCTACTATTGTCAGGTTATTGTCGTATTCACGCTGTCAAGCATTTATCAATTGTTTGATCTTGATCTCATGGCCTAAAAAAACATATTTAATTATCTCAAAATTATCTATTTTAAATCAAAACCATCCGATCGAGATCAAACAGTCATATACAACTGAATACGTGAGAATTTAACTGTAGGGAATCAGGGTCTGCCTTCTTTAGGTTTTTTTAAAGAAGCTAAAATGTATTAAACTGCTATACTACAAGATGTGCAAAGAAAGACTAAAACAACAAATCTTCCACAGTAAAACTACAAAGCAACACCATCAGGGGTGGCACACAAGCCCTGCCAAAAATATTCAACACAACTGGATAAAAAATTGTAACAGCCTAAATAACAAAAAAAAGTTAACTACCAAAGGCTAACATGATAACAGATTGTACTAACAAACAACTGCAATAAATAAGTTGACCAAAGCCCAACCAACCGCGAATGGAGCAACTTCCAACAAAATAATATGGCTCTGAAACAAGAACAAATCGAAACACCAAGTTGTCGCCTGCAATCTCCAACATGCAAAAAGCTACAATAGAAGCAAACACACAACAACACGTTTCTGCTCAAACTCCACAACGAAACCCCTAGCTGGCAGCGCACCACAACCGACCTCCTATCCCCACCCCTAGCGGAGAATTAATATGGGGTTCGCGTATCATTGCATCAACTCGCAGTTTTGAAATTTATGACTTTTACTTAACTAGTTCCACGAAATCCTTTGGATAACTTCAAACATTTGCTCAACCGATTCAACCTTGTTTTTAAATATCTTCATATTCCTTGCTTTCCAGATGCACCAGATGCAAGCGAACCATACCACTATGAGTCTGCTTGGTGTATTTCTTCCACTGCCGAGTAAAACTTCGAATTGATTTAAGTAATTTGTGCACTCTTTTGACAACACCAACAACAATCCGAACCACCTGGTAACCTGCGGCCAAATGTAAAACCCCGAAAATCTATAATAATTATTTAATTAGTTATTTAATTAATGTAGCGTGAATATGTGAGTTCTTATGCAGTTTTGATGTTTTAATGATGATATGTGATGTTTTGGTGATTTATGTGATGTCCGTGTGTGTTATGAGGAGTATTGGAAATTAGGAGTATTTAAGAATAATTAGAATAATTAGTTGAGATTATTTTAATTAGTAAAATATAATAATATTAGTGTTAGAGATGATAAGGGCAAGATAGTCAATTCAAGAGGTTAAGTGGGAGTGAAAAGAGAAAAGAAAAGGGAGAGGTATTCATTGGATCGTAGAATTTTGGAGAAGCGTGAAATAGAGGAGAGCTAAGGCTTGGGAGGACTTTGAAGGCTTTGTGGAACGCGAATAGGAATTAGGATCAAGCTTCAATCCACGGTAAGGGAAGTCTATCATAATTATTATATTTGGCCTAAGTGTTAGATAATTGTAAGATTAGTTTTAGGGTTTTTGGTTCATGAAGAATGGATGATGATGTTATGAATTTTGGTAATTTAGAGGTATCAATTTATAATAGAATGAAACCCATCGTGCATAATACATTAGATTGTTGTTATATGATGAAAACTGGTAATGGGATGATGTTATAGGACCCATAGTGTGCAGGAAATCGCAAAAGGTTTGGGTTTGGTTGTGCAGAAATCGCAGCAAAATTTCACTATTCACGTTGATTCGTCAGGCGAATTGATTAGGTTGCCGGGAGAATTTATTGGGTCGGGCGAATGGACTCGCCCGGGACGTGTCGGGTGAGAGAGTGGGCGAGGGGAGACGGAAACTACTGACATGGTTTGCCCATGTGTTGGTCGGGCGAGCCTCAGGCAAACGCCTATTCACCGGGCAAAAGAGGAGCTCGTCGGGCGAATGACTTAAGGAAATTGAGATGTTGACTACTAACTTGGTTCACCGGGAAAACGAGGAAGCTCGTTGGGCAAATGCTGCCTGGACGAGAAAAAATTGTAACATTCATAACTTGAGTTTTAGGAATCCGTTTGATGCACCGTTTGAAGCATAATAGAGCTAATAATATAATCTATACTCTGGTGGAATAAATTGAGCTGTAGGATATGGTTTTCTAGTAATTATTTTATGATTATGATGATACCTTATGATGACTGATAGTAAGTACGCTTTCTATTATGAAATTGAATTAACCGTGTCTTGTTATTACTTGACTTGTGTTTCATGATGTTGTGATAATATTGTGATGTTATGTGTATTTATGAAGCATGTGATGAGGTATGAATAATCTGATGAATAATGATGTGTTTTGACTAGCAGTGGTCGTATTATTATGTGTTTTTGCGCATCATGCATTCATAGCATTTGCCGGGCAAGTAGTTCAGTGAAGTTTTGCAGGATGATGATCCAATGAAGATTGTAGGACGATCGGGTTCAGTGATAGCCTCAATCCCATAGTGTGGATTGAGTGCAACTTGTGATGTGCTCTGGTTCCAAGCAAGAATCGATCCTATTGGTGAGGATCTTTGGAGATAACAATGACTAAGTCATTAGTGATGTTTTTGGTACCACATGCATGAGTCTATTGATGTTGTATCACATTATTTGTGGCATTACACAATACTTAAATTAAGTGATGTAATTGATGTGATTCTTGAGTTGGAGTGTTTTATGTGAAGAATTAGAGATTGTTGATTTTGCTATGGATGTAATAAATGACATAATGTTGTTGTTGTCCCTATGTTATGACTACTATATCTAATACTTATGCTTTTTATAATGATTGCGATTTACTCACCCTTTCTGCTTGGAAATGTTACCTCGAAACGTGGGTAACTTGCAGGTGATAAAGATTAGTGCATGAAGCTTAGGAGATAGCTTCCGAGTGCACTTGTTTAATTTTCGTTGAGTCTAGTGGGTCTTGCTCTGATATGTAACATCGGGGTTGAGATCGAATGAGTGTGAACTTTGATTTCTATGTTATTTTGAAGAATTTTGTATTACTTTTATAATCATGTGGTATTAAACATGAAGTGGGGCGATTTTGTTGATGTTGAGCTACCTTGTATGGTATTGATTATTTTATGAAGAAGACGTTAAGAATTGTTTATTCCGCTGCGAAGTTTTGAAGTAATTTACTTGATGATGTTAAAGATGCTACCTACATTTAAATGTTTTTGCAACCCGTGTTACGGAGCAGGACTATTTGTTTAATGAAGCTATCATGAAGATGTGATACCCTTTTGGTTATTTGTTTTGTTTTTCATTAAAATTATATGCGAAAAATATATGTGGATTAGAAGGGTGTTACACCAAACACCTGCAAAAGTAGGACACTCGAAAAAAGGTGAGAAACCGACTCTATCTCTTTGCACTCGCCAACGCACCATATATTATACTGATAGATGGCACCTCTCTTTACTAGGTTGTCCTTAGTTGGTAATCTATTGTGAAACAATCTCCAACCTAGGCACGATACTTTTAAAGGTATCATTTTTTGCCAAATTACAAACCACTACTTTGTACCCTCGATCCTGCTCTCTATTCTAAGCGCTTTGTAGCCCTATTTCGCTGAATAATCTTCTGAATTCACTATGTCGTCTATGTTTATGCTACTAATGACTCTCCACCAAGCTGAGTTGTTAATGGCTTGGGTTCTAGGATTACCCTCAACCCCTTGTATCTATCGATCATAACTTTGAACCAAAGACCACACCTCTCGTTACTCATTTTCCAGACCCACTTACCTAAAAGGGCATTGTTAAAGACACTCAGATTTTTTATACACAATCCTCCCTCTTCAATCGGACTACAGATTTTATCCCATTTGACCTAATGACACACTCAGAGAAAATGAGTCCACTGCCATTAGTTAGTGGAAACAAAACAATGAAAATAAAATAAAGGCTAAATACCCTTTTTGGTCCCTTAAGTTTACATCGGGGTCCATTCTGGTCCATTATCTTTAAAAAGTTCCAAAGTGGTCCTTCAATTGTTCAAAAAGGTCCACGTTAGTCCTTTCCGCCTAATTTTTACTAACGACGTCAACTTTTGCTTGTGTGGAATCTGACGTGGCGATGATGTGGCGTATGATAATTACACCATTAATTAAAATTCAATAAAACCTCAAAAAATTAGTCTTAGACCTGGATTCGAGCTAGTTACATGGTGGCCACCGTAGATGTTAAATTACTGTCATACCCCAAAATTTACCTCCCTCACTTCTCTCATAACAAAGGCAAGTCCAAATCTCAAAGACATGGCTCATTCAAATGATCCAGATAATTCACAAGTCAACTGATTCAAACTGAAAGGTCAATCATAATCAAGGCATGATTCAAACCATAATCATTGAGCAAACATCAAGTATGGGGTGCATAACCATCATTTGATCAAGAATTGATCATGATTCCATTAATAGAAACTCAGAGATGAACAAATACAAAAAGGTTCAAATTAGGGTTTCTTAGGAGAAAGTCAACCCAACTTTGACTGGGCATAACTTTCACATGGAACATCAGAAATTCCCCACTCAAAGCCTATTTTGAAGGAAATTGAATTCTCTACAACTTTGTGTCTCACAAGCCAGGGCTAGAAATGCTTCATTTAAGAGATACAAGGCAAAAGATTACAGGACATTTTCAGGCATCCTTCAAAAGCAGTTTTTTCCCAAAGAGAATATGATCAAGATAAAAGCTTCAAATCAAAAATATGTTCCAAAGTGGCTTGTAGAGGACCTCTTGAGGTTTCCAAAAAGTATTAGAACTCCTTCATATCCCAAATATTGAAGGAGATATGCTTGATCAAAGTTAGGTGATTTTCAGGGACCAAAAGTGAAAAAAGGAGGGTTCAAATGGAAAAACTTTGCAAAAGGGCCCATAATATTTTCATACAAACTTGGTCCACAAGCTATTAGCATGCCCAAAAACCACTCACCACGAAAATTGGCATTATATTTGAATTAATGTTTTTTTATTTCATTTTTATGATTTAATAAAGACTAAAAATCAAATATTTTGTTAAAATTATACTTTATTTGATTTCCAATCAGAATTAATGACCAAATATGATGTAATTTCGTGCATAGTGATTGGAGAAGGAAATTAATACAAATTGGGCCAAAATAGTAGCTTAAAGTGCAAGAAATAAAATCAATTTCTCAAATTAGGAAGATTGGATTTAAGTGAGGTTTTGGACAAAGATTTACCCTAATTCTATTCTCCTATAAGTAGTAAACACAAGCCATAGGGTTAGGAGAGGAATTTCTGGAGAAAAGAGGCCCGAGCAAGAACAAGAAAAGAGCTTCAAAAATTGAATTCGGTTTTGGAGTTCTAGGAGGTTTCAACAAGAACCAGCGGTTGCAAAAGATTCCTGGGAAGATTCTGAACGTGTCTGGATACTAGCATAGCATCAACACCCCCAGAAATTTCTCCGTTTAACTCAGGTAGGTGATTCTGAAAACTTGGTCGATCTGAATGATTCATGCATTTATTTTGGAAATTGATTGCATGTTTAGGTTTGTCTTGTTGCTCTGATCGTTCCTGAATAAATTGTTTGGAGTTTATGTGTCTTAATCGCGTGTTGCCATTGACGTCCGGTTGAAGGTTTTTTAGGGTTTAATTTAGGGTTTTGCTTTAGGGGTAAAATTGGGTTATATCAGGGACATAGCTAGGTTCGCAAGGCTGATACGAACAAGATAGGGGGGTCGCGAAACGTTTATGCATGAGTATGCCTTAATCGCTATTTTTCAGGTCCATTTGCTACGAACAGAATCGTAGCTAAATCGCAGCTATTTCTGCAGAAAATAACAGGTATAATGGGGACGATGATGAGCTGTCTCCGTCTGACTCGTCCATTTGAAATTCGCGCGCGTTTGTTTTCGTTAGGGGGCATATCTTTTATTTAATGTTTTGAGCGCATATATTAAACAGATGTGTTGTTTGGTTGGGTTGGTTGTGAGGTGCGCTTGGGAGTGGAGGGTCGCAGGTTCGAGCCCTCCCTCCGTCATATTTTTTAAAAACCTTGTTTCCATGTAATCCCATGTGTCTACAGCTGTAAACCTCACCATACACCTTCCAGATCTGGCCATAGGATTCCACTAACCTCAGATCTGACGCCTCTGATTCTGTGACCATACCATACACCCTAATTAGAACCACACTGAATAAAACCTTAATAAAAACTTAATAAAAATCTAGTTAATTTGTTTTCTTGTAATTAAAATATTAGTTGATAATTAATAATCATATTAAAATTATTTTATTTATAGAATAAAAATATGACATCTATTTTGAATATTTTTAATTTGTTATTTGCGCCGATTAAATCGATTAATCGCTGTGGTTAACAATAAAAACAATTAAAGTACCATTTTAATTAAAATAAAATCCAACTAAATTCGATTAAATGGCTGCAATCATCTTATTGATTGTGGTGATTAATCTTGCCATATTGTTTAATTTAATTTGTTATTATTTGTAGTCGTATTAATCGATTATGAGAGGTAACAATATGAAACGCCAATTTATAAAGTAATAAAATACAATAAGTTGTTATTAGTGATAATCGAATTAATCGATTTGAATTGGCAACAATGCAAATCCTTAATCTTTTAACTATGATGATCAAACCTATTGATCATTGCGGTTAATTGTGCCAAATCGGGGTTGTACGCCCAAACCCTAAAAATCATTCTATAATCCATTCAAATTACAAGACAAAACAAACTGCGATAGGCTAACTAAAAAGCCTCTAAAAAACACATATCAAATCAAATTCCAACTCTAAATGGCGTACAACCCTTCCCGAACTACGTAGACTCTGATCCTCCCTAAGGAGGTACGTAGGCACTTGGCAACAAGGCGAGTCCCCCTCTTCGAAATTCTTAATCAGGTCCTTATAATTCTGTTTGCCATATTTCTTTATAAACCCTGCCATGCAACCCCAATCTTTGAACATTAGCCTTTAGGAAAGGGCTGAGGGTGCCTAACACCTTCCCTCAGCCTGATTATAATAACTTACCCTCAATCTCTTATCTGCGTAGGGTTTCCTATTCGCCCTTCAGAATAGGTGGCGACTCGAAAGCTGAATTTTTTAGGGCAGGTTGCTACAGCTAGCGACTCTGCTGGGGACTACACTTTTAGTGAATTATTATGCTCCTAAGGCTTGAGTGGGTTTAGGTTTATGGTTCGTGGTTTGTGGTTTAGGGTTTGTGGCGCATTTTAGGGTTGGCAAATTGCCACATTTAGGGTTTGGGGGAGGTTTATTTATTTAATAAACATTAAATTATCTGTTTGTTTATTTGTTTTATGTTTTTTTATCTGCCTGAAAATATCTGCTTTTATTATTATATTTTTGCTCTATTTTTATGTCGGTTAAACCTTAAATGTGGGAGTTAACTTTGAGACCAAAAGGGGACATGAATCGCCTTACGAATCTCACTGATAATTCCACTCGGAGTGGGTTAGGTATTTGGAAAGGTCCGAAACGAAGCTAGACTTTGTGGAGGGCTGGACTGGATACTTAGCTGATCTCTCCGGGAACCTACCCAAAAATTCGAACCTCATGGATAAAATGAGTTGTTCCAAAATCCGAAGAGACGAAAAGTCTCGGAGGCTACGAACGACCCCATGAGACCTTTTAGACCCCCCATATAAAGGTTGGCTCCCGAGAGCCCCCTACGTCGAACCTATGAACCTGGGTTTCTTGAATTTTCATGATAATTGTTTGTTTTTTTGTTGTTTTGTTTTTCTATGTTTGCATTATTTTTATTATGTTTTGTTTGCCGTTGTGTGTTTGCATGCATCATCTAACCATTTGCATTCTCATCATATCTTATCCACACAAAAAAAAATAATAATAATACACATATATGTATATTTTATTTTTTCGTAAAATGTATGTTGGTGGTGAATATGTAGGAAGGATGAGTACGAAGAAGACAATTGTCCACTTTACTGTTTCTACTCCAGACATCAAGAAATTGAAGATCATCAAAGAAAAATTGCCATCAGGCGCTTTGGATAGGTTTGAGATTCGCTATGGTAATATCTTGGATTTGCTAAGGGTAAAAGTGCAAGAAGAAGCTATCACTGCTTTGGTACAATTCTATGATCCGCCTTTGAGATGCTTTACCTTCCAAGACTTTCAGTTAGCACCTACCATAGAAGAAATGGATGCTATGTTGGGTTTCTCAAAAATAAAAAAGGAATTCTATACTGGTGTGGGTAAAGAAGTTGACTTTTCAGATTTAGAGAAAGCCTTGGGAATGTCCGCTGCGGAATTAAAAGCTCATTATAAAACTGAAGGAGAAGTGCATGGGTTCAAAAGATCTTATTTAGAAAGTCAAGCATTAATGTTGGCTCAAAAGAAACAATGGGACATTTGTGGACATGTGTTAGCTCTCTTGGTTTTTGGTGTTGTTTTATTGCCAAAGAATATTGACTATGTTGATCCTACCGCTATTCATGCTTTTACTTCTTTTAGGCTTTTTGACAAAGATCCAACTCCGACTATCCTCGCTAACATTTACTATGCTATTCATATGAGGTATGAAAGAAAGAGAGGAGTGCTAGTTTGTTGCGTTCATTTGCTTTATTCTTGGTTGACTTCCCATCTCTACAAAGCTAGTTGCTTTATCAAAGAATTAACTAGGAACGATTGGTCTCAAAAATTAAGGGCTCTTAAAGCGGACTCTATTCTATGGTATGCAAGAAAATTAAATTCAGATAAGATCATTTACAAATGCGGAGAATTCAACAATGTGCCATTGATAGGAACTCTTGGTTGTATTAATTATAATCCTAATTTAGCACTACGTCAATTGGGTCATTCCATGGATAAAGAACCTTCCGAGCAACGTACAAAAGAATTGATTTTGCATGATAATGGGAAAGGTGAGCCAAGGACATGGAAGAAGGTAATTCAAGCTTGGAGTAGTGTTCATAGAAGAGATTTTGGGCCAAAGAATGCGATTGCAAAAGAACCTTACACCACATGGGTTCAAGAAAGAGTTAAGAAAGTATTGCTTCCTTTTGTTGTGGATCCCGCCTACAAGCCTGATTCTCCTGATCCAATTCCTTTATCCATCGAAGAGATAGAAGGAATTAGGGCTGCCCTAGAGGCGTCCCGAAAGGAGAAAGAGAAATTAGAGCTTGATTTGCATCAGCTTACTAATGAAAGGAGCCAACTACGCTTTGACCTTAAAGAGAAAAATCAAGAACTCCAAGCGATGAAAGAAGAAAATGATAGGCAAAGAAGTAAAAGAAAGCGTGCAACTGAAGGGTATTTAAGTGCTAACTTTAATTTAGAGGCTCATGATGAGAGGTTGGAGCAAGCTAATACGGAAATTGCAAGGTGGAGAAGGCGTTATGAGAAGGCTTCCCATGACAAAGCAGAATCTGAGAAAAATCTGGAAGCTGTAATCTTTGAATTAACTGATAGGACTAAAGATCAAGAGGATGAAATAAGGAATCTCAAATATGATCTTCAAGAAGCCCTCAATGCTGGACAACAAGAGCACGCAAGAAGATTAACCACGGAAGAAGAACTTTTACAGCGCACCGGTGAGTACGAAAGAGCATTTCAAGCTATGGTATCACTTCGGGAAGTGTTCATGAGAGAAAAAGAGATACACGAGGCAGCCTTGAACGAAAGAGACTATTGGAAAAGACAATACACAATTGTTTCTACAGCTTACGAGCATGTGAGCATGGTTCCTAAGATGCTTGAAGACTATGAGAAATGTCGCGATGATTATGATAAGCTAGTCTTCCTGTGTAATGATTTAATTCAAGATATTCCAAAGAGTTTGGAAAAAGCAGAATCATCTCCCATCATCCTTCCGAAAGTCGTCAAAGAGTTTATGGAGCTTTGTAGGAACATGGTGGACAAGTTCAAAGAAGACATCCAAAGGCGTTCTTAGCTTTATGTTATTTCCTTGTTGCTTTTATTTCAAGTACTTTTAATTTAATTTATTTTGAGCATTTTAATTTCAGTTTCCTTTTCCTTTTTGTAAACCAACAATGGAGTTTTTTTAGTATTTCCTTTCAATAAAGTGTGTTTCCTTTTTTTCGTTACTCATCGTTTCTATAAAAATTCACCAACCTTGTTTACCTCTCTAAAAAAAAAACATATGTGTATATACATGTACAAAAAAAATATATAAAAAAATTAATAAATACATATGTAAAAAAAAATATATATATATATATATATACATAATACATATGCGCAAAAAAAAAAAAAGGAAAAATGTACATGTATATATAAAAGAAAAAGAGAAGAATAAAAATAATATATAAATATATATGTGTATTATAATAGTGTGGATAAGACATAAACATTGCATAACCATATCATTCATAACATGCATATCATATTTATTTTTCAAAGCATTAAAGCAAAAAACTATCTTCATCTCCAGTCACACCATTGCAACTCAACCACAAATCAAGACCAGAGCTCAGAAGAAGAAAGCAATGGAACAATTGGAACAGAACCAAGCCGCCCTTCGTGAGGAAATGACCCAGCTGAAAGGTACTGTTGAAGACCTCAAGGGAGGAATGGCCCAAATGCTGAGCTTCATGAAAGACCTCAAAGATAAGCAAGACAAGGCTAAGGAGGTTCAGGATCAGTATGAGGAGATACCTCAGGATGGCAACCCATTGTTAGGGTATGTACGAGGCCACGACCCTCACAAAACAAATGCTCACGCATCTAAAAAGGTCACTACGACCCATGAAGAGGGAGAGGCTTCTCGAGAAGGGTTTATTCCCACTGCTCAGAAAGAAGGGACGTCTCGCACAGTTCGCATCCCTATCAACAATCCGCTTAGAGATGAAGAATATCTGGACCTGCAATATGGGGACACCAATGACACAAACCAAGTTCCCCAATCAAAGCTGAACTCCACTAATTCCGGAGAGGATTCTAAGGACAGTGGACAAATCAAGGCACTGGAAGAGAGACTGAAGGCCGTGGAAGGGTATGATGCTTTTGACGTGGATACTTTTGAGATGAGCTTGGTCCCAGATCTAACAATTCCACACAAATTCAAAGTTCCGAACTTTGAAAAATACAAGGGACTCACATGTCCAAGGAACCACTTGCGCATGTATGTGCGAAAGATGGCTGCTTATGCTCATGATCAGAAATTAATGATACACTTCTTCCAGGATAGTTTAAGTGGAGCATCAGTGGACTGGTACATGCAACTGGAAAAGACCAATATCCGAAGCTGGACCGATCTTGCCAATACCTTCCTTAAGCAATACAAGTACAATTTGGATATGGCACCCAATCGGATGCAACTCCAAAATCTGTCGCAAAAAAAGGAAGAATCATTTAAAGAATATGCTCAGAGGTGGAGAGAGATGGCTTCCCGAGTCCAACCTCCCTTGTTGGAAAAAGAACTGGTAGATATGTTTATGGCTACACTACAAGGGCCATATTATGATAAGATGGTTGGAAGCGTGTCGTCAGGATTTTCAGACTTGGTAGTCATTGGTGAAAGGATTGAGAATGGGATCAAGAATGGGAAGATACAAGGGGCATCATCTGGATCCTATCAGGCGAAGAGGCCTACCCCCAACTTCACAAAAAAGAAGGAAGGAGAAACTAACGCTGTAGGCCATCAGGAAACTAGACCTCCTATGACATACCCACCACGACAAAACCGGTTTCAGGAAGGACCAAGGAGATTCGATCCGCTACCCACTTCCAAGAAAGAAATTCTGAAATATTTAGTAAATGAATCCTTGGTAGAAGTTAGGCCACTGCCACCTCCTCCTCCAGGCAAGCACATGCCCAACTACAAACCGAATGAAAGGTGTGAATTTCACGCCAATTATCCCGGACACACCCTGGAGAAATGTTGGGCCTTCAGCCACATTGTTCAGAATTTAATTGAATCAGGGGCAATCGCCTTTGACAAACCCAATGTGAAGACGAACCCGATGCCACACCATGAAGGCGCAGTCAATGCAATAGAAGTTGTCAATGAGCAAGAGTTGGTTCAACAACGGAACTCCCCCATAGATGCACTTAAGAGGTATCTTCTTATAAAGGGGTTTATCCTAGAACACAACGAGGCTTTTAAAGACACTCTGCAAAGACTCATGGATCAAGGGCTGATCCAGCTGGAAGAACACCCTGAAGAGGAATATGTGGCAATGGTTGAAAGAAACGAACCTTTAATGATACCCACACAAGGGGCAAGGAAACCATTAATCATCCCATGCTCTAGACCACCAGTGGTAATACCTGTACAAGAGCACACTAGGATCATCCCAATCAGAGGACCATACCCTTTGGACAAGATGAAAGCAGTACCATGGGAATACGAGGCCGATACCAATACTGCAGTGTCAAGCATTGTTGGACCTGGGGGCATGACCCGTAGTGGGCGCATATTCAAAACTGCGCAAGTACAACCAAAGTCTAGTGAAAACTTGACGCAATCTGAAGAACAAGTAGTCATGAGACCAAGTGACGAGTCTGAACCTAAGGATAAAGAAACTTCTAACAAGGATGCTGAGGAGTTTCTCGCTCTGATTAAGAAGAGTGATTATAGAGTGGTGGATCAATTGCAGCAGACACCCTCTAAGATATCGCTCTTGTCACTGTTGATACATTCTGAGAAACATCGAGATGCTCTGATGAAGATCTTAAACGCTGCCCACGTTACCAAGGACATTACAGTTAACCAGTTTGACGGAATGGTAGCAAATCTAACTGCTGGGCCATGCCTGGGCTTCAGTGACAATGAGCTGCCCCTACAAGGAAGGTCACACAACAAAGCCTTGCATATCTCCATGCAGTGTGGGAAGGCCCATCTGGCTAGAGTTTTGATTGACACGGGATCATCTCTAAATGTGATGCCAAAAGCGACACTTGACAAGATAGCCTTAGAAGGATTGGTAGTTAGACCAAGTCGTCTGGTGGTAAAAGCATTTGATGGATCACAGAGCCCAGTATTAGGAGAAGTGGATTTACCGGTTGTGATTGGTCCTCATACCTTCTGCATCAATTTCCAAGTGATGGAAATTGAGCCAGCTTATACCTGCCTACTAGGACGTCCTTGGATCCACGCAGCTGGGGCAGTCACCTCCACCCTCCATCAGAAATTAAAGTTTGTGAATGGGAATTCCATAGTGACTATTAATGGAGAAGAGGATATATTTGTCAGCAATCTAAACTCATACAGATATATTGAGGCTGGAGACGAAGCATTGGGTACCGCATTTCAAGCTTTAGAAATTGCAACCGCTATCACACTACCAGTGGAGAAGATAAGAAGGGCGGTGACATCATGGAAGGATCTACAAGACACAGATACCAAAGGATGGGGCAAGCTACCAGAGGTGTCAGAAAAGAAAGACCGCTCAGGGTTAGGATACCAATCCACCAAGGTCACAAGCGTTAAGAAAGAGGAACGACCGTTTTCCCCAATAATGCAAACTTTTGTGACTGGCGGGTATGAACATGTGGCTATGGTGTCCAACCAGGATTCTCGAGAAGGGACGTCCAATTTCATTCGAGAAATCAGGCCAGGAGAACAGCTTCACAATTGGACAAGCCTGGAGATACCGGAGATAGTTTTCATTTCAAAGTAATTTGCTTTTGTGTGTTTTATTTCCCTTTTTAAATAAAGAAAAACAATAACGCTCATGCCTCGCCCGAAGCATAGAGCTAGTTTGTAAGGGCCCCATTTACTTTCAAGTTCGAAGTTTATTAATAAAATTGTCTTTGCATTTTGGTATTGAAAATATTGTCTTTTCTTGCATTTATTCCTTTTCCATTTCTGAAAATGACAAATAAATTTCTTGCACAAACAAAGCACGTTCACATCTGCATACTAAAAGAAAACAAAACATAAAACATGTGCAGATCACCTTCTGACACCACCGATAATAATACTGCTGAGACTCTATACAAACTCGAGGCTCTCGCTAATCAGGTTGAAGAAGGGGATGAGGAAGACGATGAACTTCCGGAAGAGTTGTCAAGGTTAGTGGATAAGGAATCCCAGAGCATGCTCCCTCCACAAGAGGCCATTGAAATCATAAACTTGGGAATAGATGAAGAACCCAAGAACATTAAGATCGGGGCAACGCTAGATAAGGACGTAAAGGCAACACTAATCAAGCTCCTCCACGAGTATGCAGAGATTTTTGCTTGGTCATATCGTGACATGCCGGGGTTGGATACAGACATCGTGGTACACAGGTTACCTCTCAAAGAAGGATGTGCGCCAGTCAGGCAAAAGCACAGAAGGGTTCGACCAGATATGGATAGTAAGATCAGGGAAGAGGTGCTCAAACAGTTCGACGCCGGGTTTCTTGCTGTGGTTGACTACCCACCATGGATTGCAAACATAGTGCCAGTTCCTAAGAAAGACGGGAAAGTGCGCATGTGTGTAGATTACAGGGATCTAAATAAAGCGAGTCCAAAAGATGATTTCCCACTACCACATATAGATATCTTGGTGGATAATACGGCACAAGCTTCAGTGTTCTCTTTCATGGATGGTTTCTCCGGGTATAATCAGATCAAGATGGCGCCCGAAGATATGGAGAAAACAACCTTCATGACATCTTGGGGCACTTTTTGTTACAAAGTAATGCCTTTCGGGTTGAGAAACGCAGGGGCAACATACCAAAGGGCCATGGTCACACTATTTCATGATATGATTCACAAAGAGGTCGAAGTATATGTAGATGATATGATTGCCAAATCCGGCACAGAGGAAGAGCATATTACAAATCTACATAAGCTGTTTGAACGCCTGAAGAAGTACAAGTTGAGGTTGAACCCGAATAAGTGCACATTTGGTGTAAGATCGGGAAAGCTGTTGGGATTCATTGTAAGCCAACGAGGTATAGAGGTTGATCCTGATAAGGTAAAAGCCATACAAGCGATGCCCGTTCCAAAAACAGAAAAAGAGGTACGAGGTTTCCTGGGTCGATTGAATTACATCTCAAGGTTCATTTCACACCTAACAGCCACATGCGAGCCTATATTCAAACTACTCAGGAAGGATCAACCCATCAAGTGGAATGATGATTGTCAAGTAGCCTTCGAAACTATAAAGAACTACTTGCAAGAACCACCTATACTCTTACCTCCTGTACCGGGAAGGCCACTAATCATGTACCTCACAGTACTCGAAAGGTCTATGGGGTGTGTACTGGGGCAACAAGATGAAACAGGCAGGAAAGAACACGCTATCTACTACCTCAGTAAGAAATTCACGGATTGCGAATCTCGGTATTCACCATTGGAAAAGACATGTTGTGCCCTAGCATGGGCCTCCAAACGTCTAAGGCAATATATGCTGAATCATTCCACATGGCTAATATCGAGAATGGATCCTTTAAAATACGTGTTCGAAAAACAGGCGCTCACGGGTAGAATTGCAAGGTGGCAAATGTTGTTGTCCGAATACGACATACAGTATGTAACTCAAAAAGCAATAAAAGGGAGTGTATTGGCAGAACATCTTGCTCACCAACCCCTCGAGGAATACCAATCTATGAAGTTCGACTTCCCTGATGAGGATATTATGCTAGTAAGAGACTATGAAATACCAGGACCCGACGAGGGACCCGAACCAGGTTTGGTATGGAAACTCATGTTCGACGGTGCCTCAAATGCACTAGGACATGGCATAGGGGCGGTATTGACATCCCCCGATGACCGGCACTTACCCTTCACTGCAAGACTATGTTTCGACTGCACCAACAACATTGCAGAATACGAAGCATGCATATTGGGGTTAGAAGCTGCAATCGACCTAAGGATCAAGCTCCTTGATGTATACGGAGACTCAGCATTGGTAATCCATCAAGTCAACAAAGAATGGGACACTCGAGATGCAAAACTAATCCCATACCGAGACCTTATACTGGAGTTGACGGCTGAATTTGATACTATCACTTTTACTCATATCCCGAGGGAAGAAAATCAAATAGCCGATGCACTAGCAACGCTCTCCTCTATGTTCAAAGTGACCTGGCCAAACCATGAACCACGGATAACTGTTAGACACTTCGACGAACCTGCCTATTGCCTTGCGATTGGGGAACATTCCGACAACAGACCATGGTACCATGACATAAAAATGTATCTGGAAAAACAGGAATACCCGGAGAATGCCTCAACAATTGATAAAAAGACACTGAGAAGACTTGCATCCAAGTTCTTCTTAAGCGGAAGCATCTTATACAAAAGGAACTATGACTCAGTGTTGTTGAGATGTGTAGATAAAAACGAGGCCAAGGAAATTATCAGGGAGGTACATGAAGGAACCTTTGGGACCCATGCAAACGGACACTCAATGGCTAGAAAGATACTGCGAGCAGGGTATTACTGGTTAACGATGGAGGCCGACTGTTTCCAATATGCAAGGACCTGTCACAAGTGCCAGATCTACGCTGACAAAGTACACGTACCACCAAACCCGTTGAACGTTCTGAGTTCACCATGGCCATTTGCAATGTGGGGAATCGACATGATAGGGATGATAGAACCTAAAGCTTCGAATGGACACCGATTTATATTGGTTGCCATAGACTACTTCACCAAATGGGTCGAAGCTGCCTCATACACCAACGTGACGAGACAAGTAGTCACTCGGTTCATCAAGCATAATATCATATGTCGGTATGGGGTTCCAAGTAGGATTATCACCGATAATGGGTCGAATCTGAACAATAACATGATGAGGGAGCTGTGCGAGGAGTTCAAGATCGAACACCACAATTCTTCACCATACAGGCCTAAGATGAACGGCGCTGTCGAAGCTGCAAATAAGAATATCAAAAAGATAGTACAAAAGATGGTGAAAACGTACAAGGATTGGCACGAAATGCTCCCATTCGCCTTACACGGTTACAGAACCTCGGTGCGTACATCTACAGGGGCAACTCCTTTCTCCCTAGTCTACGGTATGGAAGCTGTCCTCCCAATCGAAGTGGAGATCCCGTCACTAAGAGTCATAGCTGACACAAAGTTAGAAGAATCGGAATGGGTAAAAACTCGTTTTGATCAGCTTAATCTCATTGAAGAAAAGCGACTGACAGCTTTGTGTCATGGACAACTCTATCAGAAGAGGATGAAAAAAGCGTTTGATAAGAAGGTCCGACCTCGAACCTACAAAGAAGGTGACATTGTCCTCAAGAAGATACTGTTACCTCGACTCGACGCCCGTGGAAAATGGACACCTAACTACGAAGGTCCATACATTGTAAAAACAGTGTTCTCAGGAGGGGCATTAGTCCTCACCACAATGGATGGGGATGAGCTACCGCACCCAATCAACTCAGACGCGGTCAAGAAGTACTATGCCTAGCAAAAAGCAGGATTACCGGACATAAGCCGAAGGCAAACTACGAAGGATAAGGGGTCGTGCAATCATCTACTTCTGAAGTCGAAGGATTATTGGGGCCCTTGATAACCAAAAGAGCAACGGCAGTATTAATATCATTTCTATTTGTCATTTTCTTTCTTCGCATTTCTGTACACTCGCCAATTCAAGGCAATATCAATAAAATTTCCTTTTTGCATACTATGTTTCATTTCTAATTTCAGTACCATTTGCAAAGGATAATTTATTTTTATAAACCCTAACATGGATTTAACATGAGAAACTTACAAACTTTCAACGCAAAAGCAATAGAATAAAACTGTGAAATCTCCGGAAGGCTACAAACGCCCCGTGATGCGATCACTTAAAAAAAAACCTAGCCGAATAACATTTCAAAGGATGGTATCAATGGATTAATCAGACTGAGCCAGAAAGTCACAAACAATTCAAAAGAAAAAGGGGTTAAACAAAAGCAATGGGTGATAAGGAGATGAATGATAATTGTAGGGATATCATATATACATTAATACATACATTCATCAATATACATGCAACATACACATGTGTAAGCATTCATTACATACGCATTATACAAACAACAGGGGCATATGCGCGACATATAAACATAATGCATACACATTTACAGGAACTAAAATTCCACACAGGTAAATTCTGCAACAACACTTGCGGATAACCCTGTTGGTACAGGTGAACTTGCTAGAACTATAGCAAGTAATCCTATTGAGATATAAACTGCGAGTAGCTTACCAGCACTATGGTAAGTGAGAGATACAAACTGCGAGTAGCTTACCAGCACTATGGTAAGTGAGAGATACAAACTGCGAGTAGCTTACCAGCACTATGGTAAGTGAGAGATACGAACTGCGAGTAGCTTACCAGCACTATGGTAAGTGAGAGGTACGAACTGCGAGTAGCTTACCAGCACTATGGTAAGTGAGAGATACGAACCGCGAGTAGCTTACCAGCACTATGGTAAGTGAGAGATACAAACTGCGAGTAGCTTACCAGAACTATGGTAAGTGAGAGATACAAACTGCGAGTAGCTTGCCAGCACTATGGTAAGTGAGAAACACAAACTGCGAGTAGCTTGCCAGCACTATGGTAAGTGAGAAGTTCACAAAATGCGAGTAGCTTACCAGCACTATGGTAAGTGAGGGATCCACAAACTACGGAAACTTACTAGAACTATAGTAAGTGAGGGATCCACAAACTACGGAAACTTACTAGAACTATAGTAAGTGGGGGTTCACAAACTGCGGAGGCTTGCTGGCCATAGCAAGCCAATTACACAACCAACAAAGGTCCTCGCTATGTAAGACTCAGGCTTTAGCAGGACATTTCTCTTCATCCACACTCAAGCTCAAGGCAAATTTAGGGGCCTTCCAGTATTTAATGACTCTTTGATCGGAACGACGCGAGATCTATACACTCTCTTGTCACCCAATCCAAGGTAATTAAATAGGGGCAGCTGTCATACCCCAAAATTTACCTCCCATACTTCTCTCATAACAAAGGCAAGTTCAAATCTCAAGACATGGCTCATTCAAATGACTCAGATAATTCACAGTCAACTGATTCAAACTGAAAGGTCAATCACAACCAAGGCATGATTCAAACCATAATCATTGGGCAAACATCAAGTATGGGGTGCATAACCATCATTTGATCAAGAATTGATCATGATTCCATTAATAGAAACTCAGAGATGAACAAATACAAAAAGGTTCAAATTAGGGTTTTCTTAGGAGAAAGTCAACCCAACTTTGACTGGGCATAACTTTCACATGGAACCTCAGAAATTCCCCACTCAAAGCCTATTTTGAAGGAAATTGAATTCTCTACAACTTTGTGTCTCACAAGCCAAGGCCAAAAGTGCTTCATTTAAGAGATACAAAGCAAAACAGTTATAGGTCATTTTCAGGCATCCTTCAGAAACAGTTTTTCCCCAAAGAGAATATGGTCAAGATAAAAGCTTCAAATGAAAAATATATTCCAAAGTGACTTATAGAGGACCTCTTGAGGTTTCTAAAAAGTATTAGATCTCCCTCATAGCTTAAAAATTGAAGGAGATATGCTTGATCAAAGTCAGGTGAGTTTGAGGGACCAAATGTGAAAAAAGGAGGGTTCAAAAGTGAAATTCTTACAAATGGGCCTACATTCTATGACCCAAACTTGGTCCACAAGCTATCCAAAACATATGCCATAAATTATATCATTTTATTTGATTTTACATAATTTTATTTCATTTAAAATTAATTTTTAATGATTTAATTAAATGAAAAATCAAATATTTGATAGAAGGTATATTTTGGGTGATTCTCAATCAGAGTTTATGACTAAATATAATCATATTTTCGTGCATAAATTAAATGGAAAGAATTGATGCAAAAGAAGCCAAGTTTAGTAACTTAAAAATCAAGAAATCAAATCAATTTTCTCAATATTGCAAGATTTGATTCAAGATTGATTTCTGAAGTTTTTGTTAACCTAAATCGTTGCCTATAAGTACCTAACATATACCAAGGGAATAAGGGTTGGAAGGAGCCGGATCAGAAGCAAGGGGTAAGAGCAAAAAATCTTCAAGAAACTCAAAGTCGATTTTTGCAAATTAAGAGGAATCAAGGAGATTCAAAGGTCCTAAAAGCTTCCTTGGTTGATTCTGAACGTGTTTGGATAGGAGCACTACTTCAACACCCCCAGAAATACCTCGTATTTGCCCAGGTAAGTCGTTCTGAAAATCCTTTCGATTTGAACAATATATGCATCCTTACTGAAATCTATTTGCACATTCGTGTTTGTCTCAATATATTGGTTGTTTCTGGACTGGTTTTATGAAATTTGCGCGTGTTAATCGCGTTCTGCCATTGATGACCGGTTGAAGGTTTTAGGGTTTAATTTAGGGCTTTTTACTAGAGTTAAAATTAGGCTAAATTGATTGCGTGATTGAGTTCGTACCGTCTATACGAAACTTTTGGAACAGGTGCGCCACATTTATATTGGGGAGGGAGCTATTCGCTATTTTCGTAGGGGGGGTTTGCTACGAACGTTTTCGTAGTAAAATCGTAGCAATATGTGCAGTCTTTTGCAGGTCTGGGGAAGGTGACGATGAGTTGTCACAGCCTGGTTCGCCAATTCAAAATTTGGCGCGCGTTTCCCTTAATGAGCGTTGGTTTGATATATTGTGTTTTGAATGCGTTTGTTATACGCGTGACTGGTTCAGCTCAGTTGGTTAGTAAGCGCTTCTGGGAGTGGAGGGTCGCAGGTTCGAGCCCTCCCTCCATCATATATTTTTCTGGATTTGTTTCCACGTAATCCCATGCGTCCACAGCCTTAAGCCTCAGCATGTACCCTCATAATCTGACCCTTGATTCTCACCCCAACCTAGATCTAACGCCCCAGGCTGGTTCCACACACCATAGTCCTTATTAACTACCACACTGAATAAAACCTCATAAAAAAAAAACTTATTAAAAATCTAATTAATTTGTTTTCTGGAAATTAAAATATTAGTTTTGATAATTATATTAAAATTATTTTATTTATAGAATAAGAATATGACATTTCTATTAAATATTTTTAATTTGTTATTTGCGCCGATTAAATCGATTAATCGCTGTGGTTAACAATAAAAATAATTAAAGTACCATTTTAATTAAAATAAAATCCAACTAAATTCGATTAAATGGCTGCAATCATCTTATTGATTGTGGTGATTAATCTTGCCATATTGTTTAATTTAATTTGTTATTATTTGTAGTCGTATTAATCGATTATGAGAGGTAACAATATAAAACGCCAATTTATAAAGTAATAAAATACAATAAGTTGTTATTAGTGATAATCGAATTAATCGATTTGAATTGGTAACAATGCAAATCCTTAATCTTTTAACTATGATGATCAAACCTATTGATCATTGCGGTTAATGGTGCCAAATCAGGGTTGTACGCCCAAACCCTAAAAATCATTCTATAATCCATTCAAATTACAAGACAAAACAAACTGCGATAGGCTAACTAAAAAGCCTCTAAAAAACACATATCAAATCAAATTCCAACTCTAAATGGCGTACAACCCTTCCCGAACTACGTAGACTCTGATCCTCCTAAGGAGGTACGTATGCACTTGGCAACAAGGCGAGTCCCCCTCTTCAAAATCTCAGTCATGTCCTTATAATTCTGTTTGCCACATTTCTTTACAAACCCTGCCATGCAACCCTAATCTTTGAACATTAGCCTTTAGGAAAGGGCTGAGGGTGCCTAACACCTTCCCTCAGCCTGATTATAATAACTTACCCTCAATCTCTTATCTGCGTAGGGTTTCCTATTCGCCCTTCAGAATAGGTGGCGGCTCTAAATCTGAATTTTTTTAGGCAGGTTGCTACAGATTGTACCCTGAGAATCCATCCATAAAGGAGAATACCTTGCATTGTGCAGTATTGTCAACCAGTACATCGATGTGAGGTAAAGGGAAATCATCCTTGGGGCTTGCCCGATTCAGATCTCTGTAGTCTACACACATTCTGACTTTCCCGTCTTTTTTAGGTACAGGCACTATGTTAGCTATCCATGGAGGATAACTCACAACTTTCAGAAAGCCAGCATTGAAATTCTTTTCAACCTCGTCTTTGATCTTTTTGGACATATCGGGCCTACTTCTTCGCAGCTTCTGCTTAGCAGAATAGCAGAATCGTTATCAACAGGATCCAGAGTGAATGTGAATCTGCATTTATTATGTGGGTGTGTGTAAGAACACATAGCTATTTGAAAATGAATAAAGTAAAGAAAGAAAAAGGATCACAGAATTTGAATATGCAAACGTCCCATGATTTTATTGAATGAACATGATCATGATATGACAAACCCTTATAAAAAGGACCAGTGTGCTCCGGGCAAGGCACCTGGCTTTTAAGTTCATGGTTCGATAGTACAGGAACCATTTTTATCTTTGCACAGATAAACAACGAAAATAGGAAATTGCATTTACTCCTGATCAAAGGAGATCACATCTTCAGCTTCCCAGTTGTTCAATCCTTTGTTATGAATAGGGAATATCCAGCTGCTCCAGTTGCAGTTGTCTTCTTCATCTTCCACAGCATTGATTTCTTTGGTGGTGAAATGAGTTGTTGATCCTTCAGGGTGAGCAAGATACTCTGTTGGATACGAGATCCCAGGCTGAGATACTTCTGTAGGCTGAGAGAGATATCCGATAAGATCGTCCCATCCAGTTGGGATGATGTCTTTGAGGGAGACTTGTGCATTCTGGGGAGCAGTGTACTGCATCAGGAAATCATTCTCATTATTTGGTGTTTCCCAGACTTCTTCAGGAGCGTCAGGGCCTGTGAATGTCATATTGTCTTCGAAATGGTTGTCCCATCCAGTTGGGGTGATGTCTTCAATAGCGATTTGCGAGCTCAGGGGAGCGGAATACTTCACCATAAAGTCATACTTGCCACTTGGTTCTCCCAAAGTATCCCAAACTTCTTTTGGACTAGGTGGGCTTTGGTATTGCTCAGTAATGGAACTTGTGAAACTTTTGCAATCTTCAAACTGATCACCCCATCCAGTTGGGACGATGTCTTCAATGGCAATAAAAGAACTCTGAGGTGCAGTGTACTTTACTAGAAAATCATACCCGCTGCTTGGTTCTCCCAAAGTATCCCAAAATTCCATGGAAACAGCTGGAACTTCATTTGGATATTGCTGAATAATATGGTTCAAGATTACTCCATCGTCTTCAATAGCATTCACTCCTTGGCTGATGAAATGTGACATTAATCCTCTAGAACGAGGACTTTGATCGTTCTTTTGAGTTCCATCAGCGTAGCCCAGACCTAGCTTATCGAACTTGTAAGGCACATCAAGGAGTTGTCCCCATACTGTGCAACCACCTTCTTCAATCACAACTTTGGCATCTTTGAGAGAAGCCATAGTTGGAGTTACTTTTGTAGCAGGAGTAGCAGAAATATGTTTGGCAATAGAGACATCTGGAGGGACCACCTCAAAAGATTGGCAGGGAGTTTCGATGAATTCTCCATCCATCTCAACATACTTGGAGTTACTCAGGTGGCTAACCACATATTCTTCTTCGCCATAAACTGTGACGACCTTGCCTTTTACCGGATACTTTAACTTCTGATGCAGGGTAGAAGTTACAGCGTTTGCCCCATGTATCCAAGGGCGTCCTAGTAAACAGGAATATGCTGGGTGAATTTCCATTACGTAAAAGGTAGAATCAAAGATCTGAGAGCCCACCCTGATTGGGAGCTTCACTTTTCCGTACACTGTTCTTGTTGACCCGTCGAAGGCTCTTACCACAACATCGCTTGGTTGTAACACAACTCCTTTGAAGTCAAGTTTTTCCAGTACTGCTTTTGGTAACATGTTCAAAGAGGAACCGTTGTCTACCAGCACATGAGACAGAGTAGTGCCGTTACATTCAATAGAGATGTGCAGGGCTTTATTGTGATTTTTCCCAGCAGGGGTTAAATCAGCATCAGAGAAACCGAGACCGTTATTCACTGTTAGACTGGCAACACAATTTTCGAATTGATCGACTGAAATCTCCCGTGGTACATGTGCAACTTTCAGGAACTTCATCAGGGCCTTGGCATGAGCCTCTGAATACTTTAGCAAAGACAGCATTGAGATTTTTGAAGCAGTGTGCCCCAGTTGTTCGACAATATTGTAATCACTTTTGCAGATGATTTTCAATATTTCCTCCATTTCTTGCCTCGACGGATCTTCAGCAGTGACTTCCACCGGTACAAGAACTGGTTCAACTAGTGGCTCTTTGCCTCGAGCATTGATATCTTGATTATGAACTGGTACTTGAACTGGATTAGTAGCAACATTTGGAGAAATTTCTGGTGAAAAGATCCTTCCACTTCTCGTAATCTTACTAGTACCCACAATATTATCAACAGTTGGAGTAGTAAAATTCATGGCCTCTTCAGTCAAGGTGTCTTGTTTAACTCCATGGACATAAACATTAGTGTCATAACTAAACCGGACAGCTTTGTCTGAGGAGTATGGAAATGGGGCCGAACTGGTGATGATTACAGATGCCACTTTGGGTGCAGCAGAAATTTTGAAAGGAGTTTTGGTAGGGATTTTCAATGGTATGTTAGAAACCACTGAGACGTCCTCTATTCTCATCCCATTTGAAAAAACTTCGCATAAATCGTCCATAGAAGGGAGCCTCTCAAACATAATGATACGACGATCCATCCACTTTTGAATTCCTATTTTCAAATTCTCACAACCATTGGGTAGGTGTGCACAATAAAAGCAATCAGGGTCACAACCTGGAAAGAAACAGCTCGGATTAGCTTTCTTTTGACTTCAAGGAGCAGAGTTGACAATTCTCTCACATCATAGATGTAAACAGTGTCTATGATAGCATTAACGGTCTTGTCGTGCTTTGGCATAGGTGCAGTGATGACATTTGGAGTCTCTGGAGGATCGAACTCAATTTCCTCAGCATCTATCATGTCTTGTATTTTATTTTTCAGGGCCCAGCAGTGATCTGCGTCATGTCCTGGACAGTTAGAATGGTATGCACATGTTGCATCGGGGCGATAACTCGGAGAGGAAATGTTGACATTCTTTGGAGGGTCTTTCAATGTGATCAGATTTGCTTTTAACAAGTGCTGCAATGCTTGAGAGATTGGCATATTGATTCTGGTGAAGTTTCTTCTTGGTGCATCTGGTCGACGCGTATACTTCGGCGGCTCATCTTTTTGATGTGCAGATGCGGAGATCAGAACAGCCCCTACAGATTGGTGAAGCTCACTTTTGCGACTTTTCTGACTGTGCATTGTATTGACTTCATTTCTCCCACTGATGGGCCTTTTTGTAGTACCAGAGGAGGAGCCTATTTGAATTTTTCCACTTTGAATACCGCTTTAAACACGCTCTCCAGTTAATATCAGGTCAGTGAAACCTGATGATGAGCTCCCCAGCAAATGACTGTAGAAAGGGCCAGTTAAAGTACCCATGAACATGTCGACCAGCTCGCGATCAGATAAGGGTGGTTGAACCCTTCCAGCTAGATCTCTCCACTTTTGTGCATACCCTTTAAAACTTTCTTTTGGTGCCATAGACATGCCCCGTAGTTGAGTACGGGTTGGTGCAAGATCAGCGTTGTATTGATACTGTTTGTAGAAAGCAGCAGCCAGATCTTCCCAAGTGTGAACTTTTGCACTTTCTAGTTGGTAGTACCATTCGAGTTGTGTACCCGACAGACTTTCCTGGAAGAAATGAATCCACAATTTGTTATCTGCCGTATGAGGTAGTATCTTCCTCACATAGGACCTTAGATGTAGCTTTGGGCAAGAGACTCCATCATACTTTGCAAAGATAGGAACTTTGAATTTTGGAGGGATAACAATATCTGAGACGAGTCCAAGATCATTGAAGTCTAAACCAGGTATTTTTTGTATCTCCATAGCTTTCATGCGTTCTTCCAACAGCTGGTATTTGTTATCACCCTGTTCGTCTTCGGAATGATAATCTTCTTCGTTAGAAGAAAGAGAGGGTTTGGCAGAACCCTGGTTGCTGTGATTGTCTTCTCGATCACCTTCACCGACTATTTCAGGGATCGGCGCCTTTTTGGACCTCTTGACTGGGATTTTGACCTTCCTTGCAAGGTGACTTAAGCCTACAGATCCTTTGGGCTTCTTTTTCTTCTTGATTATCAAGGCTTTCAGTTCTTGTTGCCCCTTTGCTAACTCCAGAATTGCTATCTGAACTTGGGCGTTCTGTGCTTCGAGATTCTTGACGCTTGTTTCGGAATCCATCCCTTCTAACTGAAATAAACAGCGAGGAGATGAGACACCTGTTATGTGAACCTGTTATGCAATGTTTATGAATGAAATGCATATGCAATGTTTTCAAGGATCTTAGAATTTAGATTTGTTAAAACAAAAGAGAAACAAACATTTATTAGTCAAACAATTTATTTCTTTTTTTTTTTTTTTTTTTGCCTCTTTACAAAATAAAATAAAGAAAATAAAGGATTCCTCAAGCCTCCCATGGACGCTTTCTCTTTGCACCCAGGAATTTGTTGATCTGCTGTTCTTCCTGGAGTTGTCTAGTGAGCTCCAACACTTTCCTCTCATAGTCTTGACAGTGTGCTTTGAAGGTGTCTCTTTCTTCTCTTAGTTGAACCCAAGATTTTTGCAGCTCTTCCAGGTCAGTCGGCATGTCCGGATATAGAACAACTCGAGGTTCGTCCCCTTCGACTTCTGGCTCAATAGTTACAGGTAGAATAGCGGGATATGGCATGATGAACTTCTGAGCACGAGCCCGCACCCATTTGAGGTAAGGCTCCATGGGAATAGAGTTCCATTGTCCTAAAGTCTTGCTTTCTATTTTGTAGACACTGCCCCACGCATGTATAAACCTTCGTCGATGTCTTTGGGAATCATCTTCGTAGTCGAACACAATGCCACGGATAATCATGTCATGAGGGCCGTTTCTTCGTGCATATCCAAATTGGCGCAAAGCTAAAGAGGGGTTGTAAGTGATGCCTCCCTTGATGCCAAGGAGTGGCACATTAGGGTACTCTCCACAATGGTCAATGATAGTAACGTCTCTTTGAAAGAAGTTGTTCCACCGGATATCTGAATGAGACAAAGACATAATCCTGCGAGACCATTGCATCCATTGTTCGTTTCTCAACACTGATCGGGGAAGGTGTAATGTAAATCATCTAGCCAGCAGTGGTACACAGCACATAAGAGTTCCTCGTTTTTTCATGGTACGAGTGTGTAAAGAATGTAGAATGTCTCCCAGCAAAGCAGGTACCGGGTTGCGGGTTAAGAAGATGTTGATAATGTGTACACTTATGAAGTGGTCGGGATTAGGGAATAAAACCAACCCATAAATCAAAAGAGCCACAACTTCTTCAAAAGCTAGGTAACTTCTGTTTTTTAGTAGTAATCGAGCCTTTTCCATTAAGAACTTAGCAAGCAAACCCTTGACTCCACTCTTTGTTTCCCAATTGGACTCGATTTCTGACTTTCGCAAATGTAAGGCAGCAACAATGATTTCAGGTTTTCAAATTTTTTCTAAACCAGTGAAAGGTAATTGATCTCGAACAGGTAACCCAATCAGTTCAGAGAACTCTTCCAAAGTGGGTACTAACTGGTAATCAGGGAATGTAAAACAATGATGTTCGGGATCAAAGAACTGGAACAGGACCCGTATCATGTCTTCTTCAAATTTTGAGGTAACCAAATGGAGTAGGTGACCGTGCTTTTCAGTGAATTGAGCATTTTTGGGGAATTCTGATATTAAGTCCTTAAGTTCAGATGGTACTGTTGAAATGTTGATTCGGACATAATCTCTGGTAGCGGGAGCCATTACCTGCAACAACAGAACAAAGGTAAACTCTTTGATCCTTGAAATGATTAGTGAGAAAATGATATGTTTATGATGCTTATGATGTCATGATGTCAAACATGTGGCACACACAAACAAATCAAACAATAGCCTTAGGTTTAAAGGCTTGCATGAGGTTAATAGGTGATACCCTCCCCACTGAAGTTGAGTTGGTTAAAACCTGTCTTAAAATAGTATTCGGATTCTATGATCCTTGGAGACAACATCTCAATACGGCACTCGGACGACCGATCAAAACATTCCTCGAGGATAACTAACTTCGATCAATTTCAAAGCTAGTCACTTAATAGGCCACAAGTCAAGTTCAACTAAAGGTTCTAAGGCAAATTAGTGTTTAATGACATTTCGGAAGCCTAACATACTCCTTGATCGTTTTCAAGGGATATCAGTATAAACCAAAGTGTCGCACTAACGGTGACCACCAGATTAACCGTATCGGTACATGCCGTACAGTTTCCTTGGTCTATTGTCACATACTTAAGGTATCTCGAGATTCGGGTTAGAATCTTTCACACAAGCAAATACCCAAACAAACCTTTGAAAAAATAGAACAATCAAGACAAGCAATTGAAAACATCGAAGTGATCTACACTCTAAGGTAACCCCTTTTGAAAACATTTTGTTTTTGAAATCCCCAGCAGAGTCGCCAGTTCTGTCGCCCTCGGTTTTTTAAATCTCGCGTGAGATACGAACTGACTCTTCTTTTGTTTTTGAGTTTTGAAAATCAGAGAGTCGCCACCGACTTTTATTTTATCCAATTAAGGAAAGGTTTATAAAAGAAACAGAAAAAGACCTTTAAGAGATTTTGGGTTCGGGGGTAGGTTATACAAAGGGAAGGTATTAACACCCCTTTGTATCCATGGTTATCCATGGGCTCTTAATTGCTTAGCTCACTTGTTTGAATCATTTGTCTTGCCTTGAAATGCTTGTATGTGGTTTTAAAATACCCTTGTAAATTAACTTTGTAATGATCCTTGTGTGGATGTATACAAAGTGTTTTATCTTTCGAAAAGATGTTTTGAAAAAAAGATCTTTAATTTCGTAATGATCCTTGTTTGGATATATACAAAATGTTGTCTTTTTTTGAAAGTTTTTTGTTTTGAAAAAACAATGATATATGAGACATTTGTTGTTTTGATTTGATTTGAGCAAGCAATTAGGAGATCTACCCTAAGTTTATAAGGTCCTTTCCCATTTCTTTTAGAAAATTCTCCTTTGACCGGATGTAAACAAAAGTTTGGATTTGCATTTGAAACAGTAGAATTGATTTTGAAAAGAGTAACAGAGGGATTACCCTAAGAGGTGCAAGTGTGATTGTGTTCTGATTCAGATATTTTTGTCTTTGAAGTTAGTGATCTAATGCTTCAGTTTTTATCTTTGACATACACGCAGTTTTATATGTACAGAATTTAAAGTGCGGGAATGTAAAATGCGGAAAGTAAATCTACGCTATTACATCGATTGTGCGGGAAATGTAAACTACGCTATTTACATGAATTTGACAACCTATACACTTATCTATGAATTTAAATTGCAATAAGATAAAGGGAGAATATTTTTGATTTTTTTAGATGGTTGATTTTAATTAGAATTAATGCATGATTAATTTAATTAAATGAGAAAAATGAGAAATAAAATTTAAACCTAAAAATTAAGTCTAAAATATGTTCAAAATGTTTGTTAATTAATTTTAAAACAAAACTAATTTTTCTGGGAATTTTGAAATTGTTTTTGAAATTATTAAGTTAATTAACATATAATTATGCAAATAATTATACACATATATTAAACTTAAAGAGAAAAATATTCTAAATATGTACAAAATTAGCTTATAATATATAAACTTAATTTAATAAAAAGAAAATATTTTTTTCTGATTTTTTGATGGTTTAGAAATATTTAAACTGAAATATTTGAATATATATTGATTAATTAAACAAAATATTTTAATTATTAAAAAAATAAAATATTTTTGTGTCAAAAATTAAAACAATATTTTATCAACTATTTTTTGTATATTTTTCTGATTTTTAAAACTATTTTAAATTAATTTTGCAAAGAAAAATAAATAAAATAGAAAAATGTAAAAAATATATTAAATCTGGATCATGTGTGGCTAGCTGGTAAGTCCATATCATGGACTAGCGTGTCTGGGGCGTTGGATTGAGGGACTGGCATGATCTGATGGCCACTGAAGCGAAGGAGCATGGCACGTGTATCACTTGCAAAGCACTGAATCAGAGAAAATTTAAATTAAAACGCGCGCGCGCCCTGGCCACTCAGGTGAGGACACCTCATCATCTTCAACCTCTCGCCACCACTTTTAACAGCGCTTTTGTAAAAACAACGCTGTAATAAGTGAGTCTCAAACCTGCAAAATAGCGAATAGGGGTAAACTCATGCAAAAAAAATTTGCGACCTATGAAATCAACTAGCCTCGATCCACTGAGTTCAAATATGCCATTAGTTTTGTCTAATTTTGCCTCTAGCGAAAAATCCCATTTCAAGCTCATGAAACCCTAAAATGGCATACGCTTCAAACGTCCATTAAAACTCAATTAAAGCTCCAGAAACGACCAGAGCTTCAAACCAAACATAAATATGCGATTACATCTTGCTAAATATGCATGTATGATTATATTTTGGTAGATTTATGTTTGAGAAAACCGTGAGCTGTAGGGGCGTGTTCTTGAGGTTTCAAGACTTGCAATTGATCTGGATAGGTTCAGTGAAGTGTAATGATTGTGTTTGAGTGTTTATTTTGTATTGAAAATGGCTTAAACTCAGAATTCGAAATTTGAATTTCTTTGAAATTTTCAAGTTGTTACAAGCATGGTACAAGCATAGGAATGGCTATCAATTCGTGTCTCCTTTTTTTGCTGAAGCATGCTACTTTATTTATAAGCAATGAATGAGCTTCAAACTTAAGCTAAGAAGCATTGATGATCTTTGAATCTTTGAATTCTTTAATATTAAAAAGTTTGAATTCTTTGGCCATGGCTTTGAATTTTCTTCACCCTCTTGCTCTAGGCCTGCTATGTACTTCTCTTTGTTGCAGAAAATAAGCTATCTTGATGACTCAAACAAGAGACAAAGCTTTGGATAATGATCTTGCATCATTTCTTTTTAATTTCATTTTAAATGTAATAAAATTAAACCAAAAAAGAAATAAAAATGTTATGGGCCTTAGGTTGGTCGTGGGAGGCCCTTAACATTGTTAGAATCATGTTTGGATCATGGAAACTTGGCCCCTTTTGGAAAAAAAACATTTTTGATCAATGTTGGTTTCATGCATTTTCCCAAAAATTAGCCAACTTCAACAAGGCATAAATCCCTCAATTTTGATCATATGAAGGAGTTCTTGTACTTTTTAGAAACCTCAAGATGTCCTCTACAAGCCAATTTGGAAACTTTTTTTCATTTGGAGAAGTTATCTTGATGTTAAGGCCTTTGACAAAAAACCACTTTTTGTTGACTTTGAAAATGACCTGTAATGTCTGAGCTCATATTTTTCAAATGGTGAATCCAATGACCATGGGATCAATTGAATTTGAAAGATAATTGAATTTCCTTCAAAACAAGCTTTGGTTGGAATTTTTTGAATGAACGAGGAGAGAGTTATGGCCGGTCAAAGTTCAGTTGACTTTTTAGAAGAAAACCCTAATTTTGAAACTTAGGGTTTTGTTGATTTTTGATCTTTCCTTGATGAATTATGATCAACCAATGATCAAATGATGAATCTTTTGACAAAATATGGATGTTGACAAAAAATTTCATTTTTGACTGTCTGTTGACTTTTCGGTCAAACTGGTCGTCTGTTGACTGTTTGAGCTGCTGACTGTGCGTCTGAGCGAATTGAAGTTTGAAAATTTGTATGGTGGTACTTTGAGACATATGGAGGTCCATGAAATCCATTTGAGGTCTCAAAAAACTTGTTCTCCTGAAAAAAAACAAAAACCCTAGTTAAGGACTGTTTGTGTAGGAGACAGTTAAGCGTACCTGATTTTTGTGCAGTGCTGAGTCTTTGCTGATCATGTGATTATCAGAAGACTTCTAGAACAAAAATCTTGGAATTTTGAAATGCAAAAGATTGATTTGATTGATGGTGCTAAACACGGAGAATCGTGTTGTCAGCGGGTTTGACTGTCAACTGGCTGTCCGGGTATTAACGTAACAGTTAAAGTGAAAATTCAACAGTTAAAGTTAATTTTTTTCTTTTTGTTTTTTGTTATGTTAATGGTGAAAACTTATTTACATGAGTTGTTAGAAAAACACAAATATAATAAATAAATAAAATATACTGTACGCGAACGAAATTACCGATAATAACCTTGAAAAATATTTAATGCGCAGAAAAATATATATTTAACAGGCAGAAAACACACAAAATATTATCTGGATAATTAAACTATAGTACGATAGATAGTACGACATTTAATACTGACAGTACAAATATTACATAATATAATGAACAGTACGACAAATAAACGGTACATTATTTGAAAATGAAAGATACGACAAACTTTAAAAATGACGATTAAAAACCCATGCTATAAATAACAACATATAGATGATTGGGAGTGTAAGCAACCCAGGTCCGCATTTTTCAGGACTATGCAAACAGAAAAAGGACATGATCACCACCAAGACGGTGATGACCATAAGAAAACACGTATCCATCCACTTCGCCATTTTTGCCAGGGAAGAAGAGAAAACAAATATGAGGTAGAAATTTGAGAAATGAGTTGAAATTTGATGTGAGAATTTATGGAAAAAATGAGAGGTATTTATAGAGTGAAAAGAAGGATAGAGACGTTGGGGAATGAAGTGATTCCGTACAAAAAAGGAAAATTTGAGTGGTAGTAGGATTTGAAAGAAAGTGTATGACAGGGTTTGAAAAGAGAGATGTATAGAATAAAGTTAGGATTTGATTTTGAAAGAAAGAGATTTGAAAAGAAAGGAAAAGATTTTGAAAATAATAGAATATAGTACAAAAATTAGTGGGAAACAAAAACTAATAATTATTTACTCGTTACTAGTACAGTCTGAATCCCCGGACTCTGCGCCTGCAAAAAAATTAGTTCTGTACCAATTGCGTCAGTACTATTTATCTGCAAATAAATCTCAAATAAACAGTGTGTGTGAAGTGATAAACAGTAATTGGCGTTTGGGTAAGAATAAATTCAACAGCAAACCAAAATACCGTATAAGAAAAATTCTAAAAACCGAGTATTCATAAAAATCAGGATATTTGTGAAATAAAATCCAAGATTATATGAAACTCCCAATTTTTAGACAGAAGTCTGTTGTCTTCTTCTTGAAAAAGATGCGGGCAAATTTTGGGGTATAACAGCATATAATACGTTAGACTTGTCCCATTTAACGTCTTGAACACAGTTATGCACGTTAAATTGATCAACAAGGTATAAATACATGAATTCGAAATCTCACCATCTTACCTCCGGCGAAGATGAGAGGGGAGGTTCTGGACAATTGGGGCCTTGATCAATGATCGTGTTCAACCCCTGGGGACCTCAGGAAGGAACTGGAACGATTAAAAGTGGCTGAAAACTACTGAGAATGATCTTTGGACGTGCCCTAATATCTTGAACTTTTTGAAAGTTGGAGGCGTGTTTTGAAGGCAAGGATTCGTCCACCCTTGTGCTTAGGCAATTGCAGTATATATAGGTGATCAATTAGGGTAGAAATATTGGAAAGAAAATATGCCTTGATCACAAAGAAATTTTATTTTGATTTTTGCACAAAAACCTTCTATTTTGGATTGCCTTCTATCTCCATGCCCTTTTCACGTGTTATAGGATTGGATATTCGATCAATATGTATGGATATCAATTATATGATCTTCCTATTTATTTATGATTTTATTTGATTTTATATTGATTTTAAATGAATAAAAACAAATATAAATGAAATAAAATCATGAAATAAATAACTTTTTATCAATGGACCTCTTTTGACTGATTAAAAATGATGGGAAATCGAATCTTTTGATTAAAAACTAATATTTCATATTTATATGACTTACTCATATTTAAATGAATTAAAATTCAAATAAATAAAATAAATCTTATAAAATAATTAGTTTAAAGGTCCATATAAAGCCTATAGACATGTTTCAAATTCATATTTTAGGTCCATTGATCTAAAAAGTCCATTTTGCTCACATTGACTTTTGTGCATTTCTCCAAAATTGACCAACTTCAACAAGTCATAGCTCTCTCAGTTTTTATTGTATGGAGGTACTCCAGGACTTTTTATAAAGCTCAACATGTCCTCTAAAGCCTCCTTTTGGTTTCATCTCAATTAAGTTTACCATGTTCAAGTTATGAGCTTTGAGAAAATATGACTTTTCGCGATCCTTTAGAAGGACCTGTAATGTTTTGGCTCATATCTCCCAAATGGTGCATTTTTAGACTTGGCTTGTGAGACACGAAATTATAGAGAATCCAATTTCCTACAAAATGAGCTTTGGATGGAAAATTTATGATGTTCCATGTGGGAGTTATGGCTGGTCAAAGTTCAGTTGACTTTCTCCCATGAAAACCCTAATTTAGAAACTTTTGGAATTGTTGATTTCTGATCTTTCCTTTATGAACCATGATCAATTCTTGATCAAATGGTGAATGATACTTCAATACGAGGATGTTGACAAAAAATCAGGAGTTTTGACTGTACTTTGACCACAATTGACTTTTAGGTCAACTCAGTCGACTGTTTATTTTCTGAGCAATTGAGTGATCAATCTTTTGGATTAAGACCTGAAGCTTGTCATAAAGGTAGTGTGGGATATCATTGACCATATGAAATGTATTGGAGCTTTTGATCCATTGATTTTCCTCAGAACAACAAAATCCTAGTTCTTTGATTCTTGTTTAGGAGAGGGTGTCTTTGAGCTTTGTACCTTGATTTGAATTTGAATAGGAGAAATAGTATGGGCAAATTTTGGGGTATGACAAGAGTGCACATAGGAAGCGTGAAATGACGCGATTCGGATGTGTGTGTATGAATTTTTAGAGTTCAAATTTGGACAGTGGACATGGTAGGAATGATAAGACCACCAGATGTTTTGGTTATATGTTTGACTGCTATGTCTTTGCATGGTTGTTTGGATGTTGTGCGACTGGGATGTTGGTATTCTAATTTTTTTGAGGCTGTTCAGAAGTTGTATATGTCGTGGAACTTTATGTCCTTATCTAGGATGGTGTCTCGTTTCCATGGTGATGATTCGAGTGCATGTAGCTAATTCCTTTGATGGGGGATTAGGGGTGTATTGCCTTTGATGATGGTAACAATCTGGTTGCAGTTTGGTTGACTAGTGCATTGTGTGGGCATTGCATCTTGTTCTTGTTCTTGTTGGTTGTGTCTTGGTTATTTCTTGTGTTTTGGTGTTAGTCGATGAGTGCATTGTATGGGCATTGCATCTCGTTGTCGTTGTTGTGTTTTGGTTGTTTTGCTTTTAGCTAGAGTGATTCGTTGTTGGTGCTGATTGTGTCGTTGCTTTCGTGGCTTGATAGTTGGTTAGTCGGAGGTGAGAGCGTATCCAGGTTTGTTTGCGTTTGGGATATTTCCGAGGACGGAAATGTTCTAAGTGGGGGAGAGTTGTAACGCCCAGAAAAATAAGTATATGCTTAATTTGGACGTTTGTGACGTTTATTGGAATTTTACCATTTTAAGTCGTTTCAGTCGGTATTAGTTCGGGATGGCGGACTAATATTTAATTGAAGGTTTTCATATTTTTGGTACTGGAAATATTATTAAGGTAATATTTTGCGTTTTGGGGTTTTTCTGAGCAATTGAGTTTAGACCGTAAAGTAGATATTTTGTTGAGATATTTTGGAGAAGTAGGGGGAAGATAGAAAAGAATATAAGGAAAGAAAGAAGAGAGAAAGAAAAGGAAGAGAGAAAGAAGAAGAGCAAAGATGGAGAGAAAGTGAAGAAGGGGGTTTTGGAGAAGATGAAGAATCAAACCAAGGTAAGGGGGTGAATCTAATTTATCTTGAATGTATGATTCTTATAGTCTTGTTTTTGTTCTTGTTCTTGTTCTTCTTGTTCCATTTCCATAACTTTCTTGTGTGGTCTTTGATTGATCTAGGCTTGTTTGAGAATGATTGTATGATGATTAAATGATATCTTTGTTGTGTGTGTTTGATGAGTTTCCATTTTCTTTCCCATTTCCATGGCTTGATTGAGTTTGAAGAAAAAGTTAGGTTTTGAGAAAGATTAATGAATCAACCATGAAAAGTTTGATGTTAGGTTGTTTCTATAGTATGTATGTGTTGTATTGGTGTTATAATGGTGTTTTAGAGTGGTTTTGGTGGGTATAAGGGGATTTGAACAATTCTGGTTCGTGCTGGTTTTTTCTGGATTTTCGCAGGTCCGCTGAGTGGAGTTTTCGTTGGCTCGCTTCTGGCAGGGTCCGCTGAGCGGAGCTCAAGCGGCCAACAACATTTTTTGTTTTTCCGAAACTTTGAAACCTTGTAACTTTTGATCCGTAACTCCGTTTTATACGTCGTTCGAAGCGTTAGGAAGCTAGTTGGATGTTCTATATGATGGTATAGGCTTGGTTAGCTTGTGATTAATTGGTTATGAGGTGTTGTTGATGAAAACACATAATTGTTTATATGTGCGATACGATTGGTAAATAATCATAGTGCTTGGTTGTAATTGTTGTTGATGTGTGGATTAATATGAAATCATGTTCGTATGTGTTATGTATTAATGAGTGTTCATTCTTGATATGTGACGATGTTTGGTTGTTTGTTGTTAACATGATATGTGGCCTTATGGCAAGTAACTGTTGTTATTGAGGTATTGATGAAGTTGTGGGCCGATGACCAATATTAATTTGATGTGTATATGTGTGTTATACGTTCATCTATGCCGATGTGGCCAGTATGTTTTGACGGTGAATGTGTGTTGTGTGCTTATGAACGTCTGTGTAGTAATTATGGTGTGATATAATTGATAACGATGTTGTTAATTGGTGATGTATCTTTTTGGATAGAATATAAACGGTGTAACGTGAGTATGTGACCGTGTTATATTGTTGATGATGTTGTTGTCATGTAATAGAGTCATATATTTGCACAGCATAACATTTCAATACGTTAATGGCGGAATGCTATTAACAGGTGGCCTGAATTGGAAATTTTTACCAGTGGGAGCTTAATGCTCGGTAAATGTGTATTTGCCCGTGTGGCAAGAGGTCATCAGTGGGGGATAAATGCTCGATGACGGTTTGTCGTAGCTTACTGCTCGACAACGGTGTATTTTCCTGAGGGAAAGAAGTCCCATCATAATGCTCGGCAAGGTGTATTTGTCATAATGACAAGGAGGAGTTTACTTCGGATTTGGGTACCACATGCATATGCATAGTTGAGTCTCATTCATCATTGTCTGTCTTTATAATCTATGTTATCATTCATGTGTCGCATTACTTATATATTGATTGTGGTTGACTTAGTGGATTACTTTGTTGTATGATTCTTGATGATACTTGTTGGCATTACAATATTTATCATGCTTCTTCATTATAAATTATATTCTCACCCTTCTGCTGATTTGATGCTTGAGTGGCATCCTGCAGATTAGCCGCTTTGGGAATCTTTTGGATGAGGTAGTTCTCTAGTTGGTCTCGTCGGTTGCTCTGATACGTAACACCGGATAGTCGGGAGTCTGTTGTTATTTATTTGTATATGTTTGAAGAAGATCTTGCGGATTGTCCCAAAATGTTTGAGAGGTTGGTAAGCGATGCAGAGAAACCGTTGTATGATGGTTGTTCAAAATTCACAAGATTGTCTGCGGTGTTAAAGTTGTACAACTTAAAGGCGGACAATGGATGGTCGGATAAAAGTTTCACAGAGTTATTAGCCCTTATGAAAGATATGCTACCAGAGGATAATGTTCTTCCCAATCGAACGTATGAAGCCAAAAAGATGTTGTCCTCTATTGGCATGAGCTATGATAAGATACATGCATGTCCAAACGATTGCGTTTTGTTTCGAAACGAGTATGCAGCGTTGAATGAGTGTCCTAAATGTGGTGCCCCTCGATATAAGAAAAAGTTGTCTCCTGCTAAAGTCTTATGGTATTTTCCTATAATTCCGAGATTTAGACGCATGTATCGTAGTGAGGCCGATTCAAGACACTTGACTTGGCATGCAGATGAAAGAATTATTGATGGAAAGTTGCGACATCCGGCAGACTCACCACAATGGATGAAAGTTGATACTGATTATCCTGAATTTGGAAAAGAAGCAAGAAACCTTCGGTTGTCATTGTCTACTGATGGAATGAACCCGCATGGTATTCAAAGTATCTCGCATAGCACATGGCCTGTGATTCTTATGATCTATAACCTACCTCCGTGGCTATGTATGAAGCGTAAGTACATGATGTTATCTATGCTAATTTCTGGGCCTAAACAACCAGGGAATGACATAGACGTATACTTGGCACCGTTAATCGAAGATTTAAAGTTTTTGTGGGACAACGGTGTGGAGGTTTACGATGGGTATAGGAAGGAAAGTTTCAACTTGAGGGCGATGTTGTTTGGAACAATTAATGATTTTCCAGCATACGGAAATCTATCCGGGTAGAGCAATAAAGGTCAAAAGGCGTGTCCCGTTTGTGAAGATGAAACCGATACGACACGATTGGAGCTTTGTCAGAAGAATGTCTTTCTCGGCCATCGTAGATTCTTAAATTCTAATCATCACTACCGTGGGTGGAGAAAAGCATTCAACGGAAAGGCCGAACATGGTACAGCCCCGCCTTTTTTGTCAGGTGATCACATTTTTGAAAAGGTGAAAGATGTGAGCACTCAGTTTGGCAAGCCTTTTGCACATTCACTTGTCAATGGTGGGTGGAAGAAGAAGTCCATTTTTTTTGAACTTCCATATTGGAAGTCGTTGTACGTAAGACATTTCCTGGATGTTATGCATATTGAAAAAAATGTATTTGACAGCGTCATAAGTACATTACTCAATATACAAGGAAAGTCTAAGGATGGCCTTAACATAAGGAAGGACATGGTAAACATGGGGATGAGAACTGAATTGGGACCCGTGACGAAAGGAAGACGAACATATCTGCCACCTGCTGTTTACACTCTATCTAGAAAGGAGAAGAAAACATTGTGTAAGTTCCTCAGTGAAGTTAAAGTTCCAGAAGGCTACTCTTCAGATATTAGAAGACTTGTGTCCATGAAAGACCTCAAGTTAAAGAGTTTGAAGACGCATGATTGTCATGTTATAATGGAACATTTTTTACCAATAGGTATACGTTCTATTCTGCCAGAAAAAGTAAGAAGCGCAATAACTAAGCTGTGTTTCTTCTTCAGGTCAATTTGCAGTAAGGTGGTCGATCCCGCGATCTTACCAACATTGCAAAAAGAGATAGTTGTTACTTTATGTGATCTTGAAATGTATTTTCCTCCCTCGTTTTTTGACATAATGGTTCATCTAGTCGTTCATCTTGTGAAAGAGACACAATTGTGCGGACCAGCTTATATGAGATGGATGTACCCTGCTGAACGTTATATGAAAATATTAAAAGGGTACGTGAAAAACAGAAGTCGACCGGAGGGTTGTATTGCCGAACGATACGTTGTTGAAGAAGCGGTTGAGTTTTGTACTGAATATCTGTCAAATGTTCAATCAATTGGACTCCCCAAATCTCATATTGTCGAAAAAAAAGAAGGAAAAAGGCTAATTGGAAATAAAGTTGTGACAGTATCAATGGTCGAACGGGATCAAGCGCACTTGTATGTTCTGCACAATGAGATTGAGGTTGAGTCGTATGTTGAAATGCACAAGGTTGTTCTCCGAGATTTAAATCCAAATAGAAATGAGAACTGGATAGTACGAGAGCACAATCGAAGTTTCATACCGTGGTTTAGGGATCATATTTATTCAAAGTATCGTTCAGATCCTGCTTCAGTAACAGAAAGGTTGAGATGTTTAGCCTATGGTCCAACTGTAATTGTGCTTTCTTATAGCGCATACGCTATTAATGGATACACATTTTATACCAAAGAACAGGATGATAAAAGTACTATGCAAAATAGTGGTGTTACCTTGGTAGCTGAAGCAATGCACATATCAAGTGCGAATGACTTAAATCCGAAATTTGCAAATTTGTCATATTTTGGGGTTATCGAGCGTATTTTGGTGTTTGATTACGCGAAGTTTCAGATTCCTGTATTTGGTTGCAAGTGGGTTGAAAATAATAGTGGCATACGAATGGATAAGTCAGGATTTTTGCAAGTGGATCTCAATAGGGTAGGGTACAAAGATGAGCCTTTCATTCTAGCCTCTCAAGCTAAACAAGTGTTCTATGTCAATGATCCGACAAGTACGAAATGGTCTATAGTGCTTTTATCTAACAAAATAGTTGATGAAAACATTGAAGATCAAGGTGATATTGGTGTTGGCATTGAATCTTGTACAAGAAACGATCAAAATGAGAATGAATCTTGTACTAGAAATGATCATAATGAGGGTATTTGGATCAATCCAACCGTCCGCGTTGTTAAGAGACGCGTAGAACACAATCCTACCAAGAAAAGAAAGAGACGTTAGTGATAAAGGTAATAGTATACATATTCCGACTAATTTGTTTTGTTCAATTTGTACCGATTGTTTTAATCAATAGTATAGTACTTATTCAATTTTGGTGCATATTCTCGTTTTGTACATAACTTTTGAACCATGTATCCGTTTGTCGACTTCTTTACATGTAACTATACTATTTTGACGATTCTGGAGCTGCTCATGCACTTATCTTTACATTTCGGGACTGTTTTTTTATCGGTTTTGCTTCTGCCCGTAATCAAAAGTCGGGCTTAGGGTCTGAATTTCGGAAAACCGACTTTATTTTTGAGTCCGTGGGGACGTTTTACCATAGCCATGTAAATTTCGTTCAATTCCGAGAACTTTCTTTTTTGACGCTTATTTTGATTTGTACCGATTTCGTTTCCGATACACTTGTACATGCATGGTTTGACTTCCATTTGACTTGTATAGATTGTTAGCTTATTAATAGTGTACTAATGTGCTTTAGTTTGTTTGATACAGGTTCAATGGCTCCGGATGGAGATGCTCCTAAAGAAAACTCACAAGAAAACTCACAAGAAAGAGATGCTCAAGAAAGAGATGCCACGGATACAAATGCTCCACCTGATACTGAAGCAAAAGAAGTTGCACGAGGCATCACCATTATGAAGGGAATCGTTCGACATAGAGACCAAGGATTAGTATACCGTTTGGATTGGAATTCTGATAAACAAGCAATTGGTCCTAATTCTGCAAAGTTGACAAGCTATATTGGTACACTTGTTCGTATGCATATTCCGGTCTCCACAGCTAAATGGAATCTGAAAAGCGAAGAGTTGGATGCGAAAAAAAAAAGCGATTTGGGACGAGCTTCAGGTATATATCATATATGGCTAATTGTTGTTATTATCTTGACGATAAATTGTTTAAATTACTTATACTAACACACTATGCGTATGTTTTTTTACAGAGGACTTTTGAGATACCAGATGATCGTAGACGCTACATACTTAGTTTGGCCGGCAAAAGATATAGAGGGTGGAAAGCTTTTTTGACAAACACCTATCTTAAGGATAAAGATGGAAACTTTCTTGAAGAGGCACCGGGACGGCCAAAAAAGTATGAGATCTTCATTGGTGAAAAAGATTGGACTGAGTTTGTAAATCAAAGAGATGAAGATTTTCGGAAAAGGAGTGCCACGAATAGCGCGAGAGCATCCAAACCCGCGTATCCATACAAAAAAGGGCGTATGGGATATGCACGCTTAGAGGATAAACTTGTAAGTAAATAGAAATGCATTTTAATTAATTGTCTAAATGTGTTTTATTTGACGATTTTATCATTTGTGTCAATGCATAGTTAGAGGAGACTAAAAGTGAGGAAACCTCACTTCCTGTACATGTGTTGTGGAGGGAAGCTCGTGTGGGCAAGAATCAAGTTGTCGATCCCGAAGTTCAGAGAGTTTTTACTGAATGTGTAAGTATAATACTGTGTCTTTAATTAAATCAAATGTTTTTTAATATATAAATGGATTTTTAATGTAAATGAATTACAGGAGACCTTGTCGCAATCGGCATCCACCGATGAGGGGAGCGTACTTAGTAGAGCACTAGATGCTCCTGAGTATCCCGGTCGGGTGAGGGGTAAGGGTCATGGTGTGACTCCAACCTCTTTTTACAAGAGTCCTAGGAGAAGAAATCCTACCAATGAAGAAGTGTTGCAAAAGTTGCAGGAATTGCAAGCACAAGTCTCTGAATTGCAAAGAGATAAAGAGGTGTGTATATGAGAGCAAAGTGCAACACTTCATCGGTGAAAGAAACTAGTGATAAGGCTAGTATCAACTATCAAAGGAAATTTCCCGAGGTAATTATAACTTTTTTACCTTTTAAATTGTTCTATTTTATTAATGATAATGACTTTATATTTACTATTGGTTTAGGGCATTTCATCTTGCCAACTATACTTATCGGAACCGAATTATCGACTAGTTGGCAAGGGAAAAGTGCACAACACTTTGGGAGATTTACTTCACCATAGACCGCTCCCGGATGGACACCTGAAAGTATCGGTGGATGTTGTAGTAGATCATGATGCGATGCTACCGGTACCTGACATGGTCTCAGAGACAACATTGCTGCGAGATGCAATAGGATCATTTGTTGCATGGCCCTCGGAGCTCATTACCATTAGTGATGAGGTATATTGAAAACGATTATCAATCATTTAGTTTTCGAATGTCAATTCTAAACCGTTTATTAATTATTTTTTACATTTTAATTTTAGACTGCTCCTATAAAACCCGCAATTAAGGGTAAAGGGATTTTACAGGAGGAGGAGTCCGTTGCATCACTAAAAGAGGTACATTTAAAGTGTTAATAATTAATCTGAATCTAAATCTGCATGATTTTATATTTTACCTAACTTATATGATTTTTAGGCATCCGCTCGGGAGTCACAACAAGTGACGCAGCAAGTTCGTACCGTACCACCCACTGGTCCTCCGAAGCCAGCGGGAAAAAAAGGCGGTGCTTTTGTGCCTCGATACCGGTCGACGCTCGCAACAATGGTTGATATGTCCGATATGAAGGATGGTGCTTTACGTGAAATCGATATGGATGAAAGTGTCTTCGGTATTGAATTCAAGTCACTTATTACAATTGATGACTTGGAGGAGATTTTTAGGCATGATCAACTAGGCGTCACTAACATGCACTCATACATCCGGTAATATTCACTCATCCGATATATTATTTAATTAGTCCCACAATATAATTTATTTACACATTTCAATGAAAATAATCTAATGTTTATTATGTTTTTATTTAAGGTTGTTGTATGACAGAGTGTTGCGCGGGAATCCATTGTCTAACAGATTCCGTTTCGTGTCTTCCGCCCATTGCAGCGGAATGGCAATTGCTTCAGAACCGGAATCAGTTAGACAGCGCTTAGTCGATAGATTCATGTCCACCGGCAATACAGAAAGTCTGCATCTTTGGGCGTATAATACCCGACCAGTAGGGTTAGTTTCTCATTCTTTGTTCATCTAATCTCTGTTTCTTTTGTGTATAGCAAAATTTTCATATAACCTATTGTTTTAATTTATAGAGCACACTGGTTGCTGCTTGCTATCAACCCTATAAGGGAAGTCGTGTATTATCTGAATTCGGTAAATGGTGAATGGACCAATTATCCGGCTATGAAGGACATCGTTGATTTGTAAGTGGGATCGTTCTAAATATATATTCGTGTATATTTATATATTTACTTATTTGTGGGATTGATCTAAACATATGCTTTTATATATTTGTTAATTAGATCAATACAAGTGTTCCGAAGTCAACGGGACGCACAGGTATCCCGAACTAAATCTAACAACATTACTTGGATCCAAGTGCAGGTACATTATTTTTCACAATTTTGCTTATAATATATTTATGCTACTTGATAAAACAAGACAACTATAGAATCTTATTTGTTTTTCTATGTAGTGTCCGCAACAGCGAAACAGTTACGATTGCGGATACTTTGTATTGAGGTTTATGAAAGAAATCCTTCAGGCAAATCAATTAGAGATTCCGCTCACGGTATGAATTTATAACTTAAGATAATTTCATATAATTTATTACATTTAACTAAATGTATCATTCATATTATGTTTTTGTTTTGTAGTACCTTGACGAATTCCGTGCTGCTGGGTACCCGAGACTTAAGTTAGAAGAAATAAAAGAGGATTTGTGTCAATTTTATATTAAGCGCTTTTTCATGTAGGATTTGTGTCGATTTGAACTATAATATTATTGATGTTGTAATGATGTATATATATAATTTTGGATATTATAATGGTATTATATTAGTATATATATTGTCTTACTGATGGCTGAAATAATATCGTCGAAAATAAATTACAGGTCGAAAATATTACAGGTTGAAAACATATTACAGGTCGAAAATATTACAGGTCGACTGGGAGGATTAAATTACAGGCTGCACATTAAAATACCTCATTTAGCAACGACAGCGCTTTTAAAAAGCGCTCTTAAAGGTCCACCTACTAAAGCGCTTCTTTGTAAAAGCGCTGCCAAAGATTAATAAAAAAGCATAAAAAATAAAAAATAAAACTCAACATACGAAAGCGCTTTTGGAAAAGCGCTCTTATAGGGGGGGCTATCAGAGCGCTTTTTCCAGAAAAAGCGCTCTTAAAGCCCACCCTATAAGAGCGCTTTTCCAAAAGCGCTTTCGTATGTTGCGTTTTTATTTTTTATTTTTTACTCTCACAGGGGGGCTATCAGAGCGCTTTTCTGGAAAAAGCGCTCTTAAAGGGTGGCCTACCAGAGCGCTTTTTCCAGGAAAGCGCTCTTAAAGGGTGGCCTACCAGAGCGCTTTTTCCAGAAAAGCGCTCTTATAGGGGGGCCTACCAGAGCGCTTTTTGAAGCGCTTTTGTTACCTTTGCCAGCGCTGCCTTTCACAGCGCTTTTAAGCGCTTTTAAAGCCCATAAAAAGCGCTTTTAAAGCCCTTCCGTGTTGTAGTGATTGTGGTTGACTTAGTAGATTACTTTGTTGTATGATTCTTGATGATACTTGTTGGCATTACTATATTTATCATGCTTCTTCATTATAAATTATATTCTCACCCTCCTGCTGATTTGATGCTTGAGTGGCATCCTGCAGATTATCCGCTTTGGGAATCTTTTGGATGAGGTAGTTCTCCAGTTGGTCTCGTCGGTTGCTCTGATACGTAACACCGGATAGTCGGGAGTCTGTTGTTATTTATTTGTATATGACCCTTTTGAACATGTTTATGTGATGATGTGCTGATGCGTATTGTAAACACTTTATTTTGGAAAACTCCTCTTTGAGAGTGAGAGCTATACGTACATTTATATGTTCATATCTTCCGTGTGTTATGTATCGTTTTATAGGCAGGTGTTGTATGCTTTTGGCATCGCTGATGACCGTTTGTTTTCTAGGTGTTTGCTTGGTTACTTAGTGTAACATCCTAATTGTGTTGTATGAAATTTTAACACTCTGATATTTTCTTGCCTAAATGCTTTGGGTAGAATTGGGGTGTTACAATGAATGTCTCATGCCTCCTTTGACGAAGTTGGATTCTTAATTAGGGAGACACTGTATTTCCATTCAAAACCTTAATATGTTAGGTATATGAGTCACATCTCTTATAAGAGTATTCAACACAATATCCAGCTCCCGCATGCCCCATCAAACCAAACTAGAGACTATGATACCACTTGTTGGAAAGTTCCAGAGAATACAAGGGCCACAATGGAACCAATTCTAGAGAACCACAAGAGAGGGAAACATTAAATCTCCAACCAAAACTTTAAGAAATTAGATATATGAGTCACACCTCCTATAACAGGATCCAATACAATATCCAAATCTTGAATATCCAATAAATGAAATCAGAGGCTCTGATACCACTTGTTTGAGATTTTGAGAAAGATATGATCAACAATGTGAACAATGCCCTAGAACCACAAGAGAGGGATACACCACATCTCCATCCAAAATCTAAATATATTAGGTATATGAGACACACCTCTTATAACAAGATCCAATACATTATCCAACTCATGCATGCCCAACCAAACCAAACTAAAGACTCTAATACTACTTATTAGGAATTCCAAGAAAAATAAGAGCAACAACGTGATCAATGTTTAAGGACCACATGAGAGTGTGATGCCACATATTTAAAAAAAATCTTAAGGCATTAGGTATATATATGGATGATCTCTCTTATAAATCTAACATTTTATCCGTTCATAAGTAGTATATAACTTAACCACCCACACTTGAACTAAATCTAGCATTAATAATTCTGAGACTACAAACGCATGAACTTACTCTCAAACATTCAAAGGATCGAAGAAATTATGCTCAATTATAAATCATTTAAATGGTGGCCAAGTGAAAGAAGTAATTAAGAAAAATAAATAAGAAAACAAGTCAATTAAATTCATTCAAATAAACAAAGATCAAATCATATAGTTAAGATTTTCTTTTACTCACGTCCAACAATAGAGGTGTAATTACTCGTGACAAAAGAATAAAAGATTCAAATTAAAGAATTGGAACAAGAGTTATTGATGAATGATTCTTGAAAAAACTCTATCAATGGTGTCCGAACCAACCACCTTTATGTTTTCTCTTCTATGACACACATTTGAAACATATTTATAACATATCAATCCCAACTATGAATGTAAATGAATATGTATGGAGACGTATAATATGATATCCGTGTCTGTTTCGTTAGATAAATATGATATTCATATATGTCTCATATCTGTGCAGGTATCTATTAAACGGGTCATCGCGGGTTTTAAGATATCCGCAAATATTTACAGATATTCATGAATAACATTTTTTTCTAAATTCTTATCCTAACATTGTAGATTCTGGCACCTAACGATGCATAAGTAGTATCTTTTCACCCTATTTTATTTTTTAATTAGGTTTTGGCATCTTCATGAAAGTAGCATATGTATGAATGTGAAGTTTGATTCGCAACTGACTTTACTATTTAAATTTCTACAACTCAAAGTATGATTAAACTATTGTATAAGTGTCATATAGCTTCTTCACTAAAACTCAACACAGCGTTAAATAAAAAAACCAAAATGAACCAAATGAAAGCATAAATATTGTATTGACTATTGAGTTTAAAAATAGTTTATTCAAAAGAAATTGAAAACTACATTTGACATGAGAAATAATTAAGCCTAAAAATAACCAACTCAAGATTTTTAAAATTAATTTGACTAGAAGGCATTTATCTTTGGTACCTCCATTAGACGGCTATCAAATTACAAAGGGGTTCTAGCGATGAAACTGCGGACGCAATAAGCTTTTAGCTATCTGTCCATATGGGGTAGGTGTGGGTCAAAGCACAAAGTGTGGGATACTTTGAGGGTGACTGAGATGATATGATTGAGTCTCAGCCCCCACTAATCATCAACTTAATAAGTGGTCTATGCGGTGAAGGTGATGTGATGGATGCAAATGATTTGTTGCGTGGACTAAAATCACCATAAAGATAGATAAATTCTCAAAGCACTGTTGCATGTCATGTGCTTTTCCTATTTGTAGATAGATGTAAAGTAGTATATAGTAATTGATAATTGATTGGTGATGTAGCTTGATAGCATCACACAGGATTTGCAAACTGATTAATTTGCATGCGGATTTGATTTAAGCATGCATTTATCTAGTTTTATATAATGCATGTGTGACCTACAAGTGAATGGAGAAATTTATAGTGCATAGGAATGCAACCGTTATAATCGTCATGCTGGCTTTCACAAATTATAAAGAAGCTTTAAACGATGACGATCATCATTAATGTGCTTAGTTGCATATTGTGTATGGTATCTCTTTTTGATGAATTTGTCTAGATTAATGAATCTTTTGAAATATGTCAAGAGCTTTTAGTTTGTTGACCAAAGCTGTAGTAAAACGCATCGCTCATTCAATTCACTGTTATTACTTTACTGGCCCTGCTCAATAATTCTAATTGGTGATTTGATTTGAATCACTTACTTTTCAATTAGACTAAACATAGCATTGTTACTGAAAGATTCTCTTTTCACTTTATATATAAAAGATGATAGTTTTTGTTTATAAATTGTTTTGAGCCGGAGCCACAGACCTATTACAATATAGTCCCAACTATCGCTTTCCCTGTCCATAGCGTTAGTAGTAAAATGTATAATTTTAGACGGTCTTCATTTAATTTTTCCTCATTTGATTGTCAAGTTTATCAAACCACATAATACTTACATTTGAATATTTAAATGCTTAATCGTTCATATTTGACTTATCATAGGTATCATGAGAGTTGTTATCACTTGTAGTGTCATCATCAAAAGTTGATGTCATATTACTTGCAAAACAAGATTCTACATTCTTCCCGTTTATGATGATGACAACACATATCTCAGGGAATGTGGGAAAATAAACAATATAGATATATTTGGAGTGATTAAACTCTCCTGGATTAGATAGAAGATATACCCCCCTTGAGAATATACTTCACCCCTTTTGTCGAAATAAAAAAGGTGAGAAAAGATGCATTGCGAGAAATAAATATTCAAAACAAGGGTAACTTAGACATTTATAAAAACAAAAAAAAAATCACTCATATTATTAAGAATTCAAATTACAAAAGAGAAGTATTGAATTAAAAGAACACATAAGGGAAATGATAACTTCCAAATGACACAGGTAAAACACATATGTGAGCTTATTCTATGCCATAATTTCATCATTTCTTGCTATGCCATAATTTCATCATTCCTTGCTATGAGTTTCTTTACGTCCTCAACTATGGTTTGACGGAGATAAAGGATTTTATATGTGTTGATGTTCTCATTTTCCATGGCTTCATCTTCATCTTTTTTTCTTAAATGATGAGTCATGTTCTATTTCTCCATGCTTGATACAAATTCTAATTTCACTTAGGGTCGTGTATGTGATTATGTGGTTTGTTGAGTCTTCTAATTCTTCCAAGGTGTTTATGTTGAAGGTAGCTAGAAGTTTAGCGATCATGTGTTCGTATGGTAGTCCAGCAGTATGGATATCCCTACATTTAATCATGTGTTTGAATATTCCTTTCATCCAATTGGTTGAGATTTATTGGATTAGGAGCCACAGGGGTGCTATGTCTTTGTTGATAACATATCTATTATTTATAACTCTTAGTAATGGAGGATTCTAACTTTTGGCTTCAGGTGAGTGAATCTAAAGGGAACTTTCTTCTTTTCCATGGGGTTGATTACAAGAGAGTTGATGGCAATAAAATGTTTGAAGTTTTTTGAAGGCTATTGGGTTATCTAGAGTGTAGGTTAGTCCTTCAAAAGGCAGTTAAAAAATTATTTCGACAAGGTCCTTGTGAATGACATTTTCTACTCCTTTGACAGAAGTTTCGAGGGAGGTTCTTATGAGTTTCAGGTTAAAATTGAATTCTCTCACTAAGTTTGGGAATGTTTTTTCTGGTGTATGGGTAAAAAGTTCCTTGAGTGAGGCTTGGCAGATTTGGTGATAGGACTTGTGACTTTTTAGTAGACTTGGTTCCAAGTACCATGGTTGAATTACTTACTCTTTTGGTTAGTATTGTCACCTTTTCTTTTTCTTTGGGATTAATTTGGCCAACAAGGAGGAGATGTCTTGGTATTTCCTTGGGTTATTTTCTTGAGGGGGCCATGGTGGATTTTATGGCAAGAGAAATATCTCACAAAAAAAAGGTATAGGAAAGTAAGAATGAGATGCAAGAAAGAGTGAAAGAAGAATACCTATTTATAGAGTGCCTTCTGAATGTATTTTCGAGTATGCATGACAAGCATTGATTGTTGGTTATGCTGATTAAAAAATCAAATCAAAATCTTTCCTGATTGAGAGAGTTAATCGATTAGATATATGGCCTAATCGATTAAATTTACCAGTTTTTCCAGGATTTGTTGCGATCTATAAATACCGATATTTGATTTCTTCAGGCACAAGTCAATATATGTATATCACAACCGTTGTCATATGTGTTTTCTATAGTCCGATGGATATGGGCATTTGCGTCTTTTATTCAATAAATTATTGAGAGTGAAACTGTCAATCTTCCTTCCCAATAGTAGATTAATATGATTGGTTTTCTTTCCACGAACACGAACCTTGGAGTGGTTAGTCTTCAAGTTCCAAAAATCTGAGCTCTATACTTTAGTTTTAGCCAGGCTAACCAAAAACCTGCGAGATTTTAGTCGGGTTGATTTCGAACCTGTGAAGTTTTTAGTACCGGGTTAAGCTTCAGCCTGTTTAGGTTTTAACCGGGCCAACCAAGAACCTATGAAGAATTTAACACTGACTATTCTTCAACCAAAGGAATTTTCCTTACAAAGGCATTTGTTTAAAATATTTAGTGAGAGAAAGAGTGATAGATGAAAGTGTCAAAACATGATTTTCAATGCTTTGAGATGAGAAATGAGACCTATATTTATAGGCAAGAGGTTGACTCAAAAAGGAATTTGCACTAAACGAATTTTACTGTTAACTAATCGATTAGACCAAGTTTCTAATCGATTAAATGATACAAATATACGATTGTAAGACCTCAAAATGGAAAGTTGAGATTTCTAGTCGTTTCCTATAATCAAGGTGCATTAAAACTTGCTTAGGCCTTAAATTTGTGAAAATATAATCTATTGGACATATGTTCTAATTGATTAGAAAAGTCAAAATTTTGCCCATTGCTTATTTGACTGCTCCCAATTCATCGGGCACAACTTCTGGATGTTTTTTTAAAGTATTTCCTTTTGGTAAAACATTTTGAAAAATGTTTTTGTGTGTCTCTGTGTGTGTGTGTGTGTGTGTGTTTTACCCTTGTGCTTTTACAAAAAAGTCTCTTACTAAATTAGGAGATTACTCATTTTCTACGAGCTTTTGTCATGTGCTGCTCTTTATGTTGACACTGCTAGATCTCTTCATATGCGATTTTAGATTGTCTCCATTTAATTTTCCCTTATTTGATAGTCAAGTTTATCAAACCATAATACTTAAGTTTCCATCTTTAACCGCTTTATTGTTCATGCTTGACTCATCATAATTATCATCAGAGTTGTTATCATGGTAATTGTCATCATCAAAAGTAAATGTCATATTACCTGCAAAATAAGGTTCCACAATAACAACATGAACTAAACTTTATCTCAGTAAGTAGGGACAGCTACATATATCAAATTACACTATAATGTTCTATCAAAGACCATGTTTCTATCAAATTTGTTAATCTCGATATCTTTCTTAATAATTTGTATAGATTTTCTAAGTATTCCTCTTCCTCTCCTTACAAAAAAATTCACAAGTCTTCTCTCTACATGCTCAAAACACTTAAATCAATTTCTCAATATCTTTCTATTATACCTCAATACACTCTCTAATATTTTCTATTCTTACCACACTTTCAAAGCAACGTCTTCATCTATGTTACACTTATTTTATTTTAGGATTGATTCTTAATTGCCCATTATTTTGCCCCTTACAACATGACAGGTCATACTGAAGTTCGATTGAAAAAAATTCATCTTGAATTCAGTGATTTTTTATTTCTCCATCTTTCATTTCAATACACGAAAGTCATACAAACTATACATAACAAAACAAACAAAAAATATTTTTGAAAATGTCTTTTTAAAAGAGATGTTCGATTGAAAAAAATTCATCTTAAATTCGATGATTTTTTATTTCTCCATCTTACATTTTTATAGACGAAAAACCATAAGGACTACATAACAAAACTAATAAAAAAATATTTTTTAAAACATCATCAATGGAGGTGCGGGGAATCGAACCCCGTGCCTCTCGCATGCGAAGCGAGCGCTCTACCATATGAGCTACACCCCCAACTTATCAATATTTTGTGTTACAAAATTTCTTTCCCAAAATGTCATTCCGATTAGCTTAGAAATAAAATTTAGGAGGACAATCATAATATAGGTAAATTGAAAAAGAAAAAAAAAAATCTATTGAGAAGAAATTATGATCCCTGGATATCCCTAAAAAAACCATCTCATGCAGAATTTGACAAAACTGTTCTAAACAAACGGTTGAAACTCCACCGCTTTCCGTGACAATTTGTCGTACGTAAAGCTAAAAATCCTGCCACTTTCTGAGAAACTTCCTACCCATAACCAACCAAAACTCAATTTTGTTTGTTCGTTCTATTATTTTTGCTTAACTAGTTCCAAGTTCCAACAACATTACTCAAACATGCTACTAAACCATCTCCTAACATAACCAAAGTAAAACAAAGAAAGCAACCATTCTTATCCTTATAAGCATGACTCCATTAAGTTCTTGTCGTAAACTCCATCATAACTCACTTCCAGAAAAACACTCCACCAACGTAGTTGATCGCCGATATGTCTCGACTTCTCTAACATCGAAAATGCAAACTAATAGTAATGACTCTATTCTTCGGCCACCGAAACTGCTACTTAAGGTGACAATCGAGAACAGCTTGGGTGCAATACAGGTGCTGATGTTGTCTGAGGACACAGTTGAAGATTTGATAAAGGCAGCGTTGGTGTTTTATGAGAAGGAAAAGAGGAGACCAATTTTGAAGAACTATGATCCAAAGTCTTATGACCTTCACTACTCCAAATTCACTTTCCAAAGTAATGAACTCAATAAAGAAATTATAAGTATTTTTAAGACTACGTTTTAAGATGACAATTGACAACATTATTGTGTTGGTGCAGGTTTGAAGCGGGACGAGAAGTTATTAGGGTTGGAGTCAAGAAATTTCTTTCTCTGCTCAAAGCCACACGTTTCTTCATGTACTCAGAAAGAGAACATGGCAATGGATTCTGCATTTCCTTGGATGGTTTTAGTCCCTTTCCTGCTATAAATTAAGACCATACGTAGATCACATGTCACAAATGAGTCGCATGATCCTTCTATTCAAGAGACGTGTGAGAGGGAGTTCCTAACACAGAATATACTTTTGACTATGTTAAATAGAGTAATTATTGGCAATCTTTAGTAGAAAATGAATTGATTGATGATGAAATTAGTACTATCTCTCAAACTTAAAGCTTCTTTAGTTTTCATTCTTCTTGTACTTGTGTTTCCGTGTAAGTTATATTGCTTTCTTTTAAGTGTAACTGGAAGGTAATTTAAGAATAATGCAATTTATGTTGGAACTGGAAGAGTGAAATACTTAAGCATTATGTGACAAATAGTTATTACATTTTTGAATTATTGTTGATTAAATCCAATCAATACAAAGTATATTTAAGGATTATATTATTTAAAAGATTTGTAATATCTAACTTTAAATGTAATTTGTGTTTTTTTATACTATTATATTTATTAAGTTTTTAAAGTGATTTATTTATTATTTTTTATTAATATTGTATGTTTTGTATTTTAAATCATGGAAGAAACTTATTGTGGGAAGTTCAATTGAAGTCAAATCATTCTACACAAACAACTCTATAATGTTCATGCATGGTAGGGGTGATCGTATCCGAACCAATCCAAAAGGAAAACCGCAAACCGAACCAATCCAAACCGAAAACCGCAAAAACCGCATTTGGTTTGGATGGTTTTGGATGGTTTTTGGGCCAAACCGCACGGTTCAGTTCGGTTTGCGGTTTTCATTTCACAAAACCGAACCAAACCGAACAGAACCGCATATTTAACTAAACTTTTGAATTTCTATAATTAATTTATTATATTTTCAATCCAATTGCAATATTGTACACTCACGTCACGTGACTCACTATTCCTTCATTCTTCCTTCCTATTCAACATTTCAACTTCATTCTCTGATTTCTCTCTCACTCATTCTAGAGAAGCATTTGGTGTATATGTAGTACTGATAATATTTAGTCCTGAAGTTGTAATGTTGTATTAATATTTAGAACTGAAGTTATCTGATACTTGTATATGTAGTATGTAGTTTATTAGTATGAAAAACTGAATATAGTATGTAGTATGAATAACTGAAGTTATATTAGTAATTTAGTATGTAGTATATGTAAAATACATAGTATGGTACTGTAAAATACATGATACACTTATATGGTAGTAATTTTGGTGTAAAATACTTATATGGAAGAATGAATTTTTTTGGTGTAATTAGTATGAAAAACTTCTTTTTAATGGTATTGTAATATATGTAATATATGTAATATATGTAATATATGTAATATATGTATGGAAGAATGAATTATTTTCCTTTTTTTTTATTTCAGTACATTTTTATTTGATGGTGTAAACCGCAGCCCACCGAACCGATCCTAACCGCATTGGTTTGGTTTGGATTGGTTTGGATGACTTCTTAAAAATTAACCGAACCAAACCGAACCGCATGCATTTTTATCTCGCGGTTAGGATGACTTTTATACTCAAAACCGAACCAAACCGCACCGCGAACACCCCTAATGCATGGTAGAGGTCACGGTAAAGAACAGTGAAGTGAAAATGGAACTCAAAATTTGAAGAGAAAAATATTTAATCTATTAAAGGCGTCTCACAATCATGGAGGATTGTGTCTCTGATCATGTGCTAAACCAAAAGAAAGATTAGTCCGTGTGAAATCGTGTCACAATCTAGGAGGATAGATGCACAATCTTGTGATAAATTTGTCAAAGAATTTGTTGAAATCGTGCCACAATTGTAAGGCCGTTATATTTTATTTAATTATTTATTTGTTTTATTATGAATTATTTGGTAAAATTAAGATTTATTAATATTTATGCAATTATATTATATAGTAGGATAATATTAATAATAATAGAATATAGAATATTTGATTAATTGGGCCTAAAGATGTGTTAGTATGTTTATTAGTGAGGGTGTGTTAGCGGCAGGGCCGATCCTGACTTTTTAGAGGTCCTGCGCAAATAAAAAAATGGACCCCTAACAACAAAATAAAGTTTTAATCGTCTCCAAAATAAAGAAAAATCTCGGAGACAATATCAAAAATATTTAATTATAACATATAAATAGTCTCTAAAATTTATACTAAAATAAATAAATATAATTGAAATACATTAACAGAATTTACACCGTTAATTAATCACAGCCGTTAATTTGTTAAAAATATTTGACTTTTATTTTAATTTCTTTTAAAGTAATATAATTGAGTGGGTTTGATGTATTGATAGTGTAAAAAAATTTACACTGACAGTGTATAGCAATTAAACTAACAAAAAATTAAAATAAAAATACAAAAAATTATATAAATAACCATCGAGAATAAAATTTTATTTCAAGTCTCATTATAAACTTTAATTGATTATATACAAATTATTTTATATTTAAAATTTAATAAATATTAGTTGTCACAAAAACTAAAATTATATCATGAACTTATTGAAACTAGACATGGCAATAAAATCCAGACCCACGGGTACCCACCCGAACCCGCCTCGAAGTTGACGGGGAAAACCCGCTTTGACTGGGTTTGGGTTCGGGCTTGGGTTTTCCCCGATTAGAAAACATGGGGATGGGTCGGGTAATGGGGACACTAGTACTCACCCTGAACCCGTCCCCGAACCCGCCCCGTTTATTTTAATATGTACATTATTATTTATATTTCATAATTTATATTATTAAATATGTGGCTAATGTTTTAATAATTTGATTTGTATTTATTATTTTAAATATTTGAAATATATGTATGAAATTTTTTGAGATTGTTTTATTTTGTTATTTATAATGTGATTTGATTTTTGAAAAAGTAAATATTTTTATTTAAAAAATTGATTTTACGAAATACATGGTGGCGGGGCGGGGATACCCGAACCCAACTCGAACCCGTTAAGGACGGGTTTGGATTTTAATTCCCCATCTCCGTTTGGGTTTGGGGCGGGTAACAGGGATTGATTGGAGATTCGGGTTTGGATTTGGGGAGGTAAAACCGTCCCCGACCCGCCCCGTTGCCATGCCTAATTGAAACCTATGGAAATTCAATTAGTTGGCACTAAAGTATAATTAATTAAGTTTAACTAAGGTATAATTTTTTTTTTTCAAAAACAAACTAAGGTATAGTTTTTTTTATCACAACTAAGGTATAATTAAATTAGTTTATTTTTAAAAAAAAAAAAATTGAGATTGAAGTGATGTTGTAAAAAATTAGTAACTACATTTATGAAGAATTAACTAAGTTAATTAACCAAATTTAACCAAGGTATAATTAACTAAGTTTGGTTTTTTTAAGAATTATTAAAGTGTTCTTGTAAAAAATTGATAAGTAAAATTTGTGTGGCCATCCAGGATCGAACCGCTAACACTATTGCCCCTTAGATATTGCTTAACCGCTGGGACACAAGTAAACAATTGTTTATTGGTTTCGCCTGCTTGCCCTGGCCCAGGGCCGGCCCTGGTTAGCGACTAAATACCATTTTTCGTCCTTTAACTATATATCCTTGGGTTCATTTTGGTCATTTATCTTTTAAAAGGGCCAATTTGATCCGTTATTTATTAAAATAGTATCATACAAATCCTTTCCGTCTAATTCTCACTAACGGTGTTTAATTTTACACCTGTGGCATCCTACATAACACCTTGTCATCACCTTCTTTCTTTTGCCTAACTTTTTCCATTTTGTCTATTTTATACAGTGAACAAAAAGAACTTTTTCATAACATTATTCTGTGTAATTAAGATATGAAATAGTCATTAATAACTTATTCTCAGATTCACAAATTCAAAATCCAAAACACGAATATATTTTTTTTTTGAAAATATTCATCTATACTATATTATATATCGTATGCATCAAGAACTAATTATTTAATACTAACCTATTCCCGTATTCACAAATTCAAAATCAAACACACATTTAAGAATTTTGAAAATATTCAGCTATACTAATGATATACCATATGCATCAACAACTAATTATTTATACAAATTAGATAATAAAATAGAAAATGTTTTTTCCCAAAATTGATAGAAAATGCTTCCAATCCCCAAGAAATCATAAACAAGTGCTTTTCCACCGCTTTTCCAACAATCTCTTCAATCTTCACTGTTCTGCAAAACGAAAACAACAACTCATTTCCAGAAAACAAAAACTATTTTCAAAAAACACAAACTTCTTTTAATCTAATTGAATGAATATAGTTTTATGGGTTTAATTTCCAGACCAATTTTATCATAAGGAGAGAGAAAGAGATAGTAAGAGAGAAGAAGAAGAAGAAGAAGAAGAAGAAGAAGAAGAAGAAGAAACCATGGAAAAGCTTGAGCAATTTCAATGTTTTAGTTGCAAGAAGAACGTGGTTTCTAGACACCAAGAGAAGAAGAACACTGTTTGGACATGCACATCTGTTTGAAGGGTGGTAGTCACACCTCTCAGATTTACACCATCAAGCAACGCCTTTTCTGGGGTTTTTAGCTTTTGGTTTTCAGTTCACGTTGTGCATTCCAGATTTGGTTTTTGTTTCTTCTCTCTACCATTGTGTAAATCTTTAAAAAGATTTGGTTTTTGATTCTTCTTTCTATCAATTTTTGTTCATTCCAGATTTGATTCATTTATGGATTATTTACAAACTCAGAAATTTCATTTGAAAAGATTTGGTTAATTTGGTTTTTGATTCTTCATTATTGATTATTTCCAGATATGTTGATTATTTATTGATTATTGATTATTCACCTAAACTTAATTCTTGATTTATTTTCTGTATTTTTTTCTGAATAAGAAATTAAATTTATTTTTAATTTTAATAAGTTTAAACAATTGAAGTCATCACTTATCACATGACATTCATTTACTAAAAGAATTGGATTAAATGGAGGTATTTGATGCCAAGTGTACATGACGTGGCAGAGATATTTGACTTTGACTAACAGAGTTAACAGAAGGGACAAATGTGACACTGTTTGAAGAAATAACTGATTGATTTGGTCATTTTAAAAGAAAAGGGACCAAAATGGACCCAAGGGTATAGTTAAAGGACGAAAAAGGGTATTTAGCCGTGTGTTAGCCCAATAGAGTGAAGGCCTTAGTGAAGGATTAACAAAAAGAGAGAAATTAGAAAGAAAAAAATAGAGGGAAGCTAGAGAAGTTTTGAAGAGAACGTGGAATAGAGAGAAGTAGAGCTAGGGCTAAGGAGGAACCTCCATTACTAGAGAAATTTGTGAAGTAAATTGCTAAGGTAGGGTGGGGTTTCAACCTTCTAATGAATGATATAATGATGGGTATATGTAGATATTGAAATGTTAGGTTCTGGGGTAGAATTGTTCATGAATTTGATCATTAAACTTGATTGTCATTGATGAAATTGTCGTGTTACTGTGTTTGGTTTGGTATGTGATGTGATATTTATGAATGAATTTTATACATTAGAAATATTTTTATGGTGCAGAAATCGATGTTTTGGGGTAATAATCTCGTAGCAAAAAAATTTAACAATTTTTGGCCTCTGCTTCAGAGGTAACCGGTTACTAAGATTGGGGTAACTGGTTACCCTGCACGAAAACTGGGTATTTTGGCTATTTCTGAATGAAGTAACTAGTTATCAGGATTGAGGTAACATGTTACCACTAAAGATTTTTGCGTGGTTTCGCTACTGTTGAGTAGTGTAACCGGTTGCTAAGATTGAGGTAACTGGTTACCACTGTACTGAAAGGGAATTTTAGAAAATTTTAAAAATTCATATCTTGCGAATCAGATGTCCGTTTGATGCGCTGTTTGGACCGTTGGAAAGCTAAAAATATTTTCTTTAATGTGAATATAATTTTTCTGTAGAGGTCTATGCCTCGCGTGTCAGTGTTGTATGAAGTGTGATGATTGTGTTATAACTAATGATGATGTTGCAGGGATGATCCTATAAATTGCAGAATATATTATGATGACGTTGTTGTTGGCCTTAAATGCCAGGATCCTGTCAAGGGCTTACGCTCTGAAATTGTATAAATCTGTTGTTACATTATCGATGTCGCATGCATTCATGGTTGAAGGCTTATGCCTTATTGTTGGCCTTGATTGGCAAATTATTGAGGGCTTATACCCTGTTGTTGAAGGCTTATGCCTTGTTATTTCCCATTATCTGATATTTTGGAGAAGGCTTATGCTCTGTTGGTGCCACATGCATGATGTCGAGTCAGTCTCATGATGCGAAGTTGCATGAATTGTATGATGAATTAAGTGTGCATGTGCTTAATGCTGAATATTTGAATTGATAATGATTGCCTAACTTGTGAAGTCTGAATTGTGATAAATCGCATAAGATATCTGTTATATAGCCACTATTATATGATTTATTATATTGTTGTGATATCTCACGCCTTCTGTTTGAATGTTATCTCTATGTGGGTAACACGCACGTGACAAAGATTAGAGTAGCTGAGGTATGGAGCGACACCTAATATTGGGTAGATTGAGCCGGGTTCTGCTCTGATACATAACATTGGGGATGAACACTTGTTTTTGAAATTTTATGTTATGATATGTTTTTGGAAGTTTTGAGAGGATTGTAAACTCTCTTTGATTATATTACGATGTTGGCATTTTAAATTATTCTGAAAAGGATGATTACTATGAATTAATATAGTGAGTTGCATTAATAAAGTGGAGTTGAATACTATGGTGATTGTGATGTCGGTTTATCCGAACTAACGTGTTATGTATCTTTGGTTTAAATATTTGAGCAATCTGTAATATGTTGATGATGTAGCATCCCATTTATTGTTGATTGAATTTATAAATACTCTGATTTATTATTTAAATTACGATGGGGAAATGGGGTGTTACAACAATCATATGGGATCATGACGCGATTTGTGGGGATGGATGTCTGATGTGTCCTTTTACAAAAAAAGTGATCTCAACCTCAGGTGCTTTGGTCTCGCCTACCGTCGAATATTTGAACAGGTTTTCTATAGTTAATATCTGGCGAGCATATTCTCGTCAGGCAGAACTAGTCTCTTTGCACCCGAAAAATCCTCTTGCAATAATATTAAGGGTGTGGCGTACAGTCCTCTCTCCATCTTCCTTGGATAACTCCTTTCCTTTTCTAGGTCTTGGGCTTCTAGTATTGTCATGCCTCTGGGAGCTGGCTTCACTGGACCCTTGAGAGGAACTTTCTTTAACGTATTTCTTGATGTGACTCTCCTGGATCATGCGCTCTATCTCCTATTTAAGCTAGTAGCAATCTTATGAGTGGTGTCCTTTAACTTTATGGAACTTGCATCATCTGCCAAGCTCGGGCCCCATGACCTCAACTTTTAGAGCTAAAGGTGTAGGGATGTCATGCCAGGGGAGAACCTCCTGCCATATCTACACGCGGCGAGTGTTTAGTTTGAAGGGATTTAAGAAGGGTTTTTCAAAAATTTATCCTCTTAGCAGAAAAATCCTGATGAATGGATCTTGATTAAATCATTAATCACAAATCAAACACAAAATAAGTATTTTGAATTACATCTTGAAACATGCTTTAACTTTGATCACAAACGTGGAAAATACCATCGTCTCTACGAAGTCCACGAGAATACAAAGTGGAACACGATACTAGCCGTTTTTTTTCGAAAAAATTGACAATTAGACTTACAAGAGAAATAGCTTCTCTATTTATAGAGAGCTACTGAAACCCTAATTCTCTTATATTAGACTTTTTCCAAACTAAGTCTAATCTTATTCAATTAAACTATTTTAATTAAATAAATATTATTTATAGTTAATTAAACTCTTAATAAAATAAAATATTAATTAAATCATATTTAATTTAATTAATTGTCAATTCTAATTTATTTAATTAAATCATATTTAATCAAATAAACTATATTTGTGTTAATTTATTAAATAATATAATTAATATCTGATTAAATTAAATCTTATTTGTTCTATGGTCAATACTCTATGTTTGTGACTTGGTAGGTTCTTATTATGTAGGCAATAATATCGAATCATATGATTAATATTATAAACAATAAGCGGTATCTAGCAACACATCACTATTACCCAAGTAACAAGAATGTCATGTGATCTGACATAACCTGTCTATGATAATGATCATGTGTATAATTACCCTTTTGCCCTTATATCTATATTAAACGAAGGCATATAATGTGTCACTTGTATAGTCCAATATTTTATTCCTTGATCATCGAATATACTTTATAACAACAAATAAGCCCAATATCTCATATCAACTTATTTGAGCACGACCATGCATTTTATAGTCATACTTTATTAAGGGCCCCACAATATTATTCTCGTATATGTAGGAGGGCAAACTCCATCTAGGTCACTCGTGTCCCTAAATATTATTTATTAAGTAATCATCAATCTTCTTTATGGTCATCCTGTTATGGACAATGTTTAATTAGAAATAAATTACTCGACTTCACAACTAGGGTCCATAGTGGTTTTAGGTCGAAGAGTAGTGTACACCACTATCACTATGAGAATAAATTACGACACTTACATAATAAACTATGTAGTATTCTCATAGTGGATCAATCTAGTATAAATATTACTCATAATATTTATACCTACGTGAAGACTTGATATCTCATATCCATGACCTATGAGATATAGTCGTCGGTACTCACATAATAGTCTTTATACATTACTATTGTCCTATTAGACGGCAAAGCTTGACTATAGATACTTCAAGAATAATGTCCTTATATTTAAGGAGATATCGCAATTAAGTCACACTTAATGGATCATTAAATGGACTATTGATTCTAAAGACTTTATTATGTCATATACAAATAACATAATAAATACAATGTCTAATATATATATATATATATATATATATATATATATATATATATATATATATATATATATATATATATATAAACAAATAATATATATCAAGGTCATGATACAAAAAGCATATACAACTAATATTGATTGGATATCAGGGCTTACTCCAGCATAGGGGCGTGGAGCTCTCCACGGTTTTCCCACCTCGCTTAAACGCCGTCTTGTCCTTAGTAGGCAAGGTGTTATTGTTCTTCCGCGGATGTTGTGAGCCTTCAGCATTAGGAAAACACTCTTTCACGCCATGCGCCTTCTCCTAGGCATTGCTCTCGTTGCCTTTTATATAACATTCTACCCTTGAGACCACATCTATTAACAAAGACATTGCCCTTTTGGGCAAGGTATTCGTTGAAATGCCCCGCTTTGAGGCCATTATAAAATATCCCTATAAACATTTCCTGGTTTGGGTGGATGAATTTTATTGTGGCCTCGTTGAAGCAAGGGAGGTATTCCCTTTGTGATTCTAAAGGACCTTATCGAATGTTAAAAAGGTTGGTGGTGGATAGGCCCATGATTGAGGACGATTAGGACTAGGAGTGGAGACTTTGGTGAGTGTTAAAGTGGCAGTTGTAACATCCTGATTTTACTTATTAGCTATTTTATTATTTTATTTAAATTATTATGTGGCATAGTAATTAATAAAAGTGTGTGATTATATGTTATTTAGGTTATTGGGTATAATGATAGAAATGAGTTGTTGGACCTAATTATAAGAAATAGAAGTAATAAGGGGGTGTGTATTAGTAAGCCCAATAACTTAAACACTAGGTAGTAAGGAAAGCTAGGTTAGAGAATCATTTTGTGAAAAACAAAAGAAGAGAACAAGAGAAGAGAAGAAGAGAAGTATAGAAGAGGAGAAAGGAGGAGAAATAAGTAAACCTAAAAAGAGATCTACGCTCAAGATAAGGGAGGGATTTTATGTTATTGTGAGTGTATATGATGTATGCAATGGGTAGGATACATGATTTAGGAATGGTTATTTCAATTTCTAGGTTTTGAATGCTTAGGTTTTGAAATGGAATCCATGAATTGGTGTTTTGAATCTTGTTTTGATGATAGTAATTGGATGTTTTTTGATAAATTGATGAGGTATTTGATTTCAACTGATACATAGAATGTATATTGATTAGTGGTGATTGTATGAGGTGAATAGAAAGAAAAATGGTGATTTTTGGGTTTTCAAACAGTATGAGTTGACCTATGCAAAGGGGGAAAATCGACCTAAGCAGACCCGCAAAGGCAAGGATTCCTTACATTCGAGCGAGCGATCGACCTCTGTAGGGTATGAGTTGATGCATCGCTTGTTGGAAGGCTCAGTATGAGTCAACTCATGGGTCGACCTGAGTAGTCCCACGAGTTATCCAATTTTGACAGATTTTTGTAAAGATCATAACTTTTAAACCGTAACTGCGTTTTGTGTGTCGTTCGAAGCACTAGGAAGCTAATGCAATAACCTTTATGATAGAACTAGGTTTATTGGAATTGGATGGTTTAATAATTGTGTGGTTGTGTAAATGACGTGTATTTATGTATATGTATGTCATGAATTGATGAGATGTGAATAACATGTGTTGATATGGCATGTTATATGTTATTCGTAATATCTGTAAATATTTAATGCTATTTTAATGCATTGTTGATGTTGTTTACATGATGAATGTATGTTGTATAATTGATGGATAATTCAATGTGTTGAATTATGGTGATATGCTTGGATATTAAGATTATATGGATAATATTAATTGCATATGTTTTTGGTAATTGTACATGCATTCATGGGGAATCTTATTATTCCGTTGGTGTCTTTGATCCTTGTGTGGAAATATAAGAGGTGGCTTTGATCCTTGTTTGGAAATAGAATCGGTGGATTATATGTTAATATTTGGGCTTTGGTCTTGTTCGGATCAGAAGCGTGGCTCTAGTTCTAGATATTGAATCGGGAGCGAGTGAGCTTGATGTTCACGTTGGTACCACATGCATGAGTTGCATTGATTACCTTGGAGTCACATTTGTTGTTATGTGATGTTTTCTTTGGTTTTGCAATATGTGGTAATCGGTTAATTATTACATGTATGTTACATTGATGGTAATTGTGCTATATGCGATAATTAGCGAATTTGTATACTTGTAGTGCTTGTATCTCAATGGGAGGCTACGAAATCTATTTATGAGATTAGAAATTTTCTTTGTTTGGCTGGTTATTATCATAAGTTCATTGAAGGTTTTTCTATGTTGGCGTTATCGTCGACGCAGTTGACTAGGGAAGGTCAAGCTTTTATTTGGACATCGCACTGTGAAGCTAATTTTCAAGAGCTTAAGAGAAGGTTGACAACTACTCTTATTTTGACTTTTCATGATCCGGAAGAACCATTTGTGGTGTATTGTGATGCTTCATTGATGGGTTTAGGAGGTGTGTTGATGTAGAATCGACAAGTGGTAGCTTAAGCTTCAAGGCAACTTAACGCTCATGAGAGGAATTATTTTACGCATGATTTATAGTTGGATGCAGTTGTGTTTGTTTTGAAACTTTGGAGGAATTATTTGTTTAGATCAAGGTTTAATGTGTTCAGTTATCACAAGAGTTTGAAGTATTTGTTTGATTAGGAAAAGTTGAATATGAGGCAAAAAAGATAATTGGAATTCTTGAAGGACTATGATTTTGGTTTGAATTACCATCCTTGTAAAGCGAATTTTATAGATGATGCATTGAGTAGGAAGTCTTTTCATATGTCGATGTTGAAGGTGCGAGAATTGGAATTATTGGAACAATTTCGAGATTTGAGTTTGGTTTGTGGAGAGACTTCTTCTGGTGTTAAGCTTGGTATGTTGAAGCTTACTTGTGGAATTCTTGATGAGATTCAAGAGGGTCAGAAATCGGATTTGAATTTTATTGATAGGTTGACATTGATCAATCAAGGTAAAAGTGGTGATTTTCGGATTGATGAGAATGGTATCATGAGGTGTCGTGATAGAATTTGTGTTTCGGAAGTATTGGATTTGAAGAAAAGGATTCTTGATGAAATATATCGTAGTGGTTTGAGTATTCATCTTGGTGCTACCAAGATGTATCAAGATTTGAGGAAATTGTTTTGGTGGTCCGGTATGAAGGATATTACAGAATTTGTGTATTCTTGTTTGATTTGTCATAAGTCAAAGATTGAACATCAGAAACTGCCTAGATTGTTGCAACCGTTATCTATTCCTGAGTGGAAATGGGATAACATTTCTATGGATTTTGTTTTGGGTTTGCCGAGGACACCGAGTAATTGTGAAGCTATTTGGGTTATTGTGGATAGGTTGACGAAATTCGCTCACTTTATTCCGATAAGGATGAATTATCTGATGGAAAGGTTTGCTAAGTTATATGTTGAGAAGATTGTGAGTTTGCATGATATTCCGTCAAGTATTGTTTCTGATAGAGATATGAGGTTTACTTTGAGATTTTAGGAAGGTTTGCAAAGTGCTTTGGGTACAAAGTTTCATTAGAGTTCGGCGTATCATCCGCAAACTGATGGTCAGACTAAGAGGACGATTCAATCGCTGGAGGATCTTTTGAGAGCTTGCATTTTCGAACGAGGTTATAGGGATATATTTTTTGCCTTTGATTGAGTTTACTTATAATAACAGTTTCCATTCGAGTATTAGGATGGCACCGTTTGAGGCTTTGAATGGTAGGAAGTGTAAGACGCATTTGTGTTGGTATGAATCTGGAAAAAGTGTTATGGTTGGACTTGAGATAGTTAAACAGACTACATAGAAGATTAAGATTATTCAGGAGAAGATGGAGGCTTCTCATAGTCGTCAGAAGAGTTGTCATGATAAGAGAAGGAAAGAGCATGAGTTTGAGGTTGGAGATCATGTGTTTCTTAGAATTACTCTGGTAACTGGTGGTGGTAGAGCTTTGAAGTCGCGTAAGTTGATGTTGCATTTTATTAGTCCTTATCAGATTTCCGAGAGAGTAGGTGAAGTGGCACATTGGATTGCTTTGTCACTGTCACTTGCCAATCTCCATGATGTGTTTCATGTGTCTCAGTTTAGGAGATACATTGCGGATCCATCTCATGTTGTCCAATCAGATGATGTGCAAGTAAGGGATGATTTGACTGTTGAGACATCACCTATGTGGATAGAGGATTGAGAAGTGAAACGACTTCGAGGTAAAGAGATCGCTTTGGTGAAAGTGGTTTGGGGAGAACCAACAGATGGTAATGTGACTTGGGAGCTTGAGAGTCGGATGAAGGATTCATATCCTGAGTTGTTCGTTTGAGGTAATTTTCGAGGACGAAAATCTTTCAAGTAGGGGAGAGTTGTAACATCCCGATTTTATTTATTAGTTATTTTATTATTTTATTTATTTATTATGTGGCATAGTAATTAATTAAGTTGTGTGATTATGTGTTATTTGGGTTATTAGGTATAATGATAGAAATAAGCTATTGGGCCTAATTATGAGAAATAGAAGCAATAAGGGGGCGTGTATTAGTAAGCCCAATCACTAAAACACTAGTTAGTAAGGAAAGCTAGGTTAGAGAATCATTTTGTGAAAAACAAAAGAAGAAAACAATAAAAGAGAAGAAGAGAAAAGGAGAAAAGAGGAGAAAGAGGAAACGCTAGAAATAGATTTACACTCAAGGTAAGGATGGAATTTCATGTTATTATGGGTGTATATGATTTATGCAATGGGTAGAATACTTTATTTAGGAATGGGTATTTCAATTTCTAGGTTTTGAATGTTTAGGTTTTGAAATGGAATCCATGAATTGGTGTTTTTAATCTTGTTTTGATGATAGTAATTGGATGTTGTTTAATAAATTGATGAGGTATTTGCTTTCAAATGATACATAGAATGTATATTGGTTAATGGTGGTTGTATGAGGTGAATAAGGAAGAAAAATAGTGATTTTTGGGATTTAAAACAGTATGAGTTGACCTATGCAGAGGGGGAGGGTCGACCTGAGCAGACCCATAAAGGCAAGGATTTCTTGCATTCGAGTGAGCGGTCGATCGCAGCAGGGTATGAGTCGACGCATCGCTTATTGGAAGGCTCAGTATGAGTCGAATTATGGGTCGACCTGAGCAGTCCCGCGAGTTATCCAATTTGAGCAATTTTTGTAAAGACCATAACTTTTGAACCGTAACTCCGTTTTGTGTGTCGTTCGAAGAACTAGGAAGCTAATGCAATAAACTTTAAGATAAAACTATGTTTGTTGGCATTGAATTATTTAATATGTGTATGGTTGTGAAAATGACATGTATTTATGTATACATATGTCATAAATTGATGAGATGTGAATAACATGTGTTGGTATGACATGTTATATGTTATTCGTAATATGTGTAAATGTTTAGTGCTATTTGAATGCATTGTTGATGTTGTTTTTCATGATGGGTGTATGTTGTACAATTGGTGGATAATTCAATATGTTGAATTATGGTGATATGCTTGGATGTTAAGATTATATGGATAATCTTAATTGCATAAGTTTTTGGTAATTGTACATGCATTCATGGGGAATCTTATTATTCCGTTGGGGGATTTGATCGTTGTGTGGAAATAGAAGCGGTGGCTTTGATCCTTGTTTGGAAATAGAAGCGGTGGACTATATGTTCATATTTTGGCATTGGTCTTGTCCAGATTGGAAGCGTGGCTCTGGTTCTAGATATTGAATCGGGAGCGAGTGAGCTTGATGTTCACGTTGGTACCACATGCATGAGTCGCATTGATTGCATTAGAGTTACATTTGTTTTTATGTGATGTTTGTTTTGGGTTTGCAATATGTGATAATTGGTTAATTATTACATGTATGTAACATTGGTGGTAATTGTGCTATATGCGATAATTAGCGTATTTCTATACTTGTAATGCGTGTATTTGATTACTTTGGTATTTGAAATTGTCAAGTTATGTTGCATAGATGATTATGAGAAGTGTGATGAATTCTTAATCTATGTATCTTAAACATTGCTTATTATTATATATTTCTATAATGATGTGATTCTCACATTTTTGTTGAAATGATGTTTTATATGACATCGCTCAGGTACCGAAGATAGTGGTGCTTCTCACGGGGATTAGTCGGAGGAGTTAGATCGTGTTATTTCCTTACATTAGGTAGTGAGTCTTGCTCTGGTTATGTAACACAAGGTTTTATGTTTGAACTCATATTTTTAATTGAGAGGTGTTGTTATACTCTCCATTTGATATTGTATTTTGAGATGATACGATGAGTGGCCTTAGTGCCTAATGTCTTGATTATATGATTATAGTATGGGATATAATCATTGATAATATTTGAGAAAATAAATATTTCGCTATGATATGCATAAGTTGATAAAACATGATGTTTCAATATGTGTTATGATTATGACCAGGTGTATGTTTATGTTGTTTCGTTGGTTTTTGTAAGCACCATGTGACACCCTTTTGATGTTATGCATACTATTTCACTCTGATTATGCTATAATTCCTTAGGGGTTAGAAATGGGTGTTACACCAGTAATAATAGAAGGTGTGGCATAAGTTTGTTTTACCGGGACGCCACTAGAGGCGCCATTGTACTTGTTAAATAAAGTAAATGAGCATAGCAACCCTAAGCTGGTAAGGGTTGCTAGAGGCTTTAATGTTTTTGTGGGGTGAGAGCAAGCTCACGAGGGTGAAAAGCTCTATTTTAGGAGTGTTTTCATATGAATGTGTGATCGTCCCCTCAACCTTAAGGTTCAGGTATTTATTGAGATCTATATCCCTAGATTTGGGTGATCATAAAAAGTGGAAATGGTTCCACCTTGACCATGAAGCCCGTAGATTCTCTACTTCTCAAGAATCGTGGTTGTAACTGCTTCCACATGTGTTTATGAACATCATACACATCACTATCCATGCTTTCTCCCTGGGGTGAGTCATTGATGGGGGGTCGGATCTAGTCGACATACCCTTAGATAGACGCCTATTAGGGGTTAGTCCCCTTAGGGCCGGCCCTGGGCCAGGACAAGCAGGCCCATAGCCCAGGGCCTCACAAAAGATAGGGCCTTCAAATATTAATTTATGGGCTTTGAAAATTAAAACATACTATATTAAATACAATATATTTCAAGATGATTTCAAAAACGTTAACTTATCCTAGCAGATGGTATTTTCAATTGAAGATTCACGAGTCTTGGAATACTGCACGTGGGTTCATTACCTGGCTTTGTTATTTTGGCAACACTTAAAATTATTTATTTATTAAAATTGACTTTATAGTATTATTTTTAAAAATTTTAAAATATCACTTAAATATAATATTATTTTAAAAAATTAATGTTTAGATACATCGTTTTAAAAAACTATATGGTTTAAGTTATATTATAATATAATCTTTAATGATAAAAATTTAAATAATTAGATGTCGAAATTATTCTTTTAATTTATAAAAAGTAATTAAAATAATTTCTAATATATTTTTAAGCTTTTTAAAAATTATGTAATATTTTAAGATATGTTAGAACTTTTTTGTCTGACAAATATCTAAAAGTTAAGAATTGGAATCAGAAATTTGATCTAATCCTTAAATCAAAAGATGAAGTCGAATTCGTGCGATTTGAAAATATAAGTTCTACTATGACCAACCAAGCTAATCAAATTATTTGCTCGTATGCGTTTTTATATTTACGTATAATCATCAACCTTTAATTTAAAAATAGGATAAAAAAAGAAAATTAAAATTTAAGGTTAGTTCTTCAGTTTTTTATTAGGGGTCTATTTTTCTTATTTGCCCCGGGCCTCTAAAATGTCAGGACCGGTCCTGGTCCCCATGTCAGCCCATGCGTGTCTTTTACAAATATATCACTGCAAGGTGTATGCCTGATTAACTATAGTTCTAGTGAAAGATCCTTGGTGTAAGAAATGGAGGCCAACAGTTTTATTAGAACTTGCCCTTTGATGAAACATTAAGTATGACTAAATCGTGAAACCCAATCAAACATATTCTTAAAGTATACGTAGTCAAGCTTTATTAAGAAGTATGGTAGAATTAAAGCATCAATATTATTATATAGATATATTGATGTCACATCTCATGAATCATGGGTAAATAGTTATCAAGTCTTCATATATGTATAACTATTTGGAGTAATATTTATATAGGATTAACTCGCCATGAGAATAGCACATATAATATTATGTAAGTTACATAAGTTGTTCTCATGGTAATAGTGGTGCATACTACCCTTCGACATGAAACTACTATGGATCTTAAATATGGAGTAAAGTACTTTATTGTCGTTCAAATGTTGTTTGTAATAGGATGACCATATATATGGTTGATGTATACATTCATGATGAGGGACATGAGTGATATAGATTGAATTTTTCCATCCTACATAATATGATAAATGTCTAAGGGTCTGATGGCAGTCCTTTTGTTTTTAGTATTTAATACATTCCCCTTTTGTAGGCTTTTAATAAAGATTTTGTAGACTCGTGAAGAAAACTAAACCAAATCGAAATCATCCTCTAACTAAACAAATCTCATAGTATTTTATTATCAAAGTTACGGCGAATAAGTGGGGATAGGACTAGCACATGAAGAACACAAGAAAATATGAAAAACACGACAAGAGATAGTGAAAAATGAATTGCCTACACAACACAACAACAATATCAAGCTTCAAGTAGGAAACATGTCACTTTAAATATCACATCAAAGCAATTGAAACATTCTATCAAATTACCAAAATAGAGGAATCGAGCAATAACGATGCAATTAAGTAGAGGTTCGGCATGGACAACCATTTTCAAAAAAAATTCTATAAAATTGTAAAACATGTTTTGTCTTCAGGGTTAGGATTTTTCAAGAATCTAAGGCATATTTTATAATATTTTAAGAATAATAACTTATCTATCATATAAGAAAATTTAATGTTCTTGAAATTCCTATTTTGTCCTTCTGCTCTGTTACATTGCCACGTGGATGGCTTCATAGAACTCCAACCTTTTTTTGCTTTTTAACCACTTGCTTATATTGTTTACTATTTCTTCTACTTGATAAACAAAATAAAAAATATTCTTAATATCTTTTCTTTTTGTCTTTCCCTTTTCACTTTCTTATTTCTTTCTCTTTCTACTTTCTCTTCTCTCTTCTGGTTTCACATCGATGTCTATTTTCTCTTTCTCTTTGGTTTTTTGGTTTATGAACTATTATCATGTGTTGTTTCAGATCTTGCAGCAACATTGCTTGAATGCAAAGAAAATATGCAATAAAAGGTGCAGATGAAGTAATCGATGAACAACGGTATCTTTAATTTGAAAGTTATTCATAAATATTATTTTAGATTTGAGTATTTTGGGATATGAGTTGCTTAGATAAATTATTTCTTGCAGACCCTTCAACTTTTTGTATTTTCTACCACCTATGTTGTTCAAATTACTCTAAATGTTGAAGGATGCAAATGTTAGAGCTCGAATCTGTAACACATGTTTCAGATCTACAAGGTTAGAGTTTGAATCTTCCGTGCATGTTTCAGATCTACAAGGTTAGAGTTTCAATCCTTCGTGCGTGTTTTAGTTCTACGGGTTTAGATCTCTAATCCGCTGTGCATGTTACAGATCTATAAGATTATATTTTAATTAACTTTTTTTATTCAAGATTTTATTTATTTTTCTTATTGTTTCTTTCAGGTTCTCTAATCTCTCACATCTCCATGCTCTAAATGGAAGGTTTATATTTTGTTTTTGTTTTTATTTGTCTTCTTCCTTCTTATTTTTTGTTACTAACATTTAATCTTATTCTTTTTTATTTCATATTTCAGTTACTGCTTTATAGATCTATTATGTTTAACCGGATTGAAGCTGATATATTTTCTAAGTTTATTTGTTAATACTTGATTTTGAATCATTTTATCTATCATATAAGAAAAGTCTACCATTTCCTCATCTCTTAGCTATGCCACATCAGCCTCTCTTCTCACAAAATTCCACATCATTCCTTTCCCAGGATTGAACTTTAAACCTCCAACCTCTCATGATCTCGCAGTTAAAAATTATTTACTTTCTCTGGCCATTCACATTCACAACTGCTTACAGCACTAATGACCTCATATAATGCTTCTGCCTTCCAAGCCCCTTCTGCCTTCCAAGCCCTCCACCTTCCACGTTCCAAAACACTTTTATCATTACTATATATAACCATCATAGTTTCACAGTATCTATCATGTGGAAAATTTTGGTTTATACTATTTTTGCAATTACAACCATTCCCACGACCATTCATGTGGAAAATTTTGGTTTATACTATTTTTGCAATTACATCCATTCCCACGACTATTCATGGACAAACCGGAATTTGTAGCGTATCATTCTGAAGTACTAATTGGCGTTTCATGTTATTTGCAGGTTGAATTTGTAATGTATCATTCTGAAGTACCAATTGGCGTCACTCCATAGTATATGGTTCGTTTTTTACATGGGTTATTTCCAATCCCTATTTTCTATTTTTTTAGTAACAATTTAAATATTGTCCTAATATGTGTTTTGGATTTTTTTCTGGTGCAGAAAGTATAAAACATCGTCTATACGATTCGTTTGAAATAAATATTCTTTTTTTACTATCCCGAAAGTTTGAGCTGTAGAAGTAGAAATCAAGTTGGCTGGTGTCAATATACAATGGAGAATCTGCTTGAAATTACTAGGTTATGCTTGCGCAAGTTTTGTCAAAAATGTAGATATTATACTATGTAAATAACATGATATTTTATATTAATTCATAGAATGAACTTTAATTTTTTATATTTTAAGTGCAAATATTAATAAATAAATCTTAATTGATTGATTTTATGTTTGAGTGATATTTATATTAAATCTTAGTAATTATAGAAATTGTAAATATTATAATATGTAAATAAGATAATATTTTATATTAATTCATAGAACTAAAGAATATTTTAGTTAGGTCAAATTAAGAAATTAAGGTTATCAATATATACAAAGTTAGTTTTATAAAATATTATTGATATTTATTTATTATAAGGTCGAACAAAACAAAAAATAAAGATAAAATATTACAAATTAAAAATGTATACATAAATTTGAAATTTATAAGAAAATAGAATCAAAGAGTAAAGAAAAAACATTATATTTGTTTAGGTAAATAAAGAGTTTTGAAATGAAAAGACATAAATCATTTACCTATAAAAAAAATTAAATATCATAATCATTTTACTTGATTGCAACTTTAATTTTTGATTTAATCTGATTGCAACTTGATTACAATTTTTAACTTCTTATCCATAATAATCCAAGCATTATGGTCGATTTGAACGTGATTTTAAAGAATGGTTTGTTGAAATAATGAAGCAGCACACCTATTTTCTTGATATGGAAATAATTGGTATATTATTGCAAATTTTAATAAATAAATTTCATTGATTAATTGATTTTATCTTTGAGTGATATTTATATTAAATCTTAGTAGCTATAAAAATCATAGATATTATAATATATAAATAACATAATATTGTATATTAATTCATATAACTAAAGAATATTTTAGTTAGGTCAAATTAAAAAAATTAAGTTTATCAATATATATATATATATATATATATATATATATATATATATATATAATTTATAAAGTTAGTTTTATAAAATATTATTGATAGTTATTTATTCTAAGGTCGAACAAACAAAATAAATATAGAATATAATAAAATATTACAAATTCAAAACATATACATAATTGTGAAATGTATAAGAAAATAGAATCAAAGAATAAAGAAAAAAACAGTATATTTTTTTAGGTAAATAAAGAGTTTAGAATGAAAAGACATAAATCATTTACTTATAAAAAAGTTAAATATCATAATTATCTTTAGTAATCATTGATCGATTGATTGCAACTTTTAATTTATGATTTAATGCATGTGATTGCAACTTTTGATTTCTTATTCTTTTAGTACTTACCATATGTATATTTAAATTATTAGATTTGAGAAAATATTGTACTTTTATATCTTACAAAATTATATTGTTTTTACAATATTGTATGATTTACCTAAAAATAATATAATTTTGAGTAAATATTGTACTTTTGTATGATTTACCTAAAATTATCTAACTTTGTAAGATATAAAAGCCTTTTTAACGACCCATACCTTAAAATCAGTACGTTAGGAATAATTTAATTGATATAGAATCAATACATTAAAATCATATCAATTACTTACCAATATCTTAATTGGTATAAAATAAATACGTTACAAATATATTTAGTACTCCAATTATATTGGTGTTGTATCACCAAAAATTGAGTGAATCATATTATCATTAAAAATTAATAAATATAATTTATCTCACTTGATTTCCTTCAAAATTATTTAATAGAAACTTTCCAAAATAATGAATTTATCAACATAATTTTGAAACCAAATTTCATATGGTTAGAAGATTTTTAACCTCTCATTTAACAAAAGGATAAATATTATTAGATATATATTTTAATAAAATGTTTTAGGCATATCATTGCTTTTATATATTGTATGGAGTTTTTTGATAAAAAATTCATAGATATTATTATAAAAATAAAGTATATTTTCAAAATATTTAAAATACAACATGTGCCATCGTCATTCTCTGTATAGAAAAACTAACTACTATTTTCTATTTTCACTTTAATAAGATTTCTTACTAATACTACTAAATTATTTAAAATATAAAATATGAAAGTTATATATATATATATATATATATATATATATATATATATATATATATATATATATAAATGAATTTTTTTAGAGATTATTAAATAAAATAAATATATTAGATCTATTGACTTTTAAAAAAAAATTATATTTAAAAATAACTATGGGTGTTAATAAGCATAAGTAATCGAATGAAACATAAGTATTGTATGAATAAATAGTAATAAAATGAAACATAAGTAATGTATGAATAAGTAGTAATAGAATGAAACATAAGTAATATATGAGTAAATAATATCAAAATTGTATGATATTTTTTATTAATCATACAATTTGTTTGTCATTTATAAAATTTAAAATTTAATTGAACAAGTTCATCAATAATCAATATATATATTTATCTATATATAATATAATATAATTGAAATATTACCATTAAAACTTTAATGGGTCAATTCTATCCAAATACAAAATAATATATTACGGATACACACGGGTAATTATATGGTACGCACATATGGTACTGATATTAACACATTTAATTAAATGTAATAACGAGAATAAGTTTACAATTGATTTAAATAGTTGGCTTAATTGCAACTTTGGTCCCCCTATTTTGTCTTTTTCTCGATTTTAGTCCCCCCATTTTTAAAACCACGATTTTGGTCCCCTTTTTGAGTTTTCTAATGAAAAGAGACAGGAATAGGGACTAATTTTGCAGAAAAAAACAAAATAGAGGGACGAAAATTGCACAGAAAACTTAAAAAAGGACTAAAATAGTGATTTTTAAAATAGAGAGATCAAAATCAAGATAAAGACAAAATAGGAGGATTAAAGTTGCAATTAAACCTAAATAGTTTTATAAATAATTCCAAAACAAAAATATTTATATATAGGAATAATTAACTATTGATTCAAATATTTTATATATGGAATAATATATTTGATTTGTAAATTGAGTTTAATCAATTATATTAAATATTTATTATTAATAGTATTATATAATTTGATAGAATATTTCTTCATTATAATTTGTCAATTTAAGATTTTTGTTATTATAAAAAAATTTAATTATCATCCAATATTTTTAAATAATGTTAAATTAATTTATTTTTGTTTCAAAAATATCATCAAAATATTAAATATTAATAGAAACATGAAGTTACTGATAAAAAAATTGAATATTAACGGGAACATGTAGTTATTAATCAAAATATTGAATATTAATAGAATTTTTTTAATATTAATGGGTACATGAAGTTACTAATCAAAATATTGAATATTAAAGATAATATTAAATTGCTGATCAAAATATTAAATGTATTGAATATTAACGGAAACATGAAGTTACTGATAAAAATTGGCATGTTAACGAGAGCATAAAGTTACTGATCAAAATATTGAATATTAACGAAAACACGAAGTTATTGATCAAACTATTGAATATTAACGGGAAAACAAAGTTATTGATCAAACTATATTGAATATTAACGGGAACATGAAGTTATTAATCAAAATATTGAATATTAACGAGAACATGAAGTTAGTAATCAAAATATTGAATATTAACGTGAGTATTAAATTACAGAGCAAAGTATATAATATTAACGGGAACATGGAGTTACTGCTAAAAATATTGAATAATAACGGAAACATGGCGTTATTAATCAAACTATTGAATATTAACAGGAACAAATTTAAAACATTAACAGAAAGACGAAGTTAGTGATCAAAATAATGAATATTAATGGGAACTTGAAGTTATTGATCAAAATATTGAATTTTAACGGGAACATGAAGTTACTGAACAAAATATTGAATATCAACGAAAGCACGAAGTTACTGATCAAAATATTAAATATTAAGGGGAACATGAAGTTACTGGTCAAAATATTGAATATTAATGGGAAATGAAGTTTATTGATCAAAATATTGAATATTAGTGGGAACACGGAGTTACTGATCAAAATATTGAATATTAACGGAAGCACAGAGTTATTGATTAAAATATTAAATATTAACGGGAGCACAAAGTTAATGATCAAAATTTTGAATATTATCGAAAACATTAAGTTACTATCCGAATTTTAAAAATTAACAGGAACAAATTTTAAATATTAACGGGAATACAAAGTTACTAATCAAAATAATAAATGTTGACGGGAACACCAGGCCCGGCCCTAGGGGCACGCAAGCAAGGCCTTTGCCTAGGGCCTCATTTTTTTTCTTCTCTTATATATGTTATTTTAGTGAGATTTTGTCGCATTCATTTTCAATTTTGTATACAGTATTTGGAATGCATTGATCTCACGTGAATCAGCGCTAGTACAGTAATACTACTATCAATATCCATTAATTATTCAGCAGCTTTACGTCTTCCGGATACATATGAACAACAATTTAATATTATTATTACTAGTAATCAAGTTTTTTAATTGATCATTAAAGATCATGTGATCACGAGGATTTGATATTTTATATAAAGTAGGTTTTTATTTTGTTTTAAATAAATAGCTAAAATTTTGAAATATGTTATATACTATTATTTTTGGTTTTAAATTTTAATTCTATACTTCATTAACAATTCATATTGGTGAGATTGATTTTATATGAAATAATATATTGACAATCAAGTAGTGTTTTTTTTCACATTTAATCTTAATTTATAATCTTTTTATTTATTTATTTCTAAACTTTATTTTACTTAAATTTAAAATAATGTCAACTAGAATAGTTAAATAAATTAATCTAAAACTTAAAAAGTTATTTAATAAAATTTATGATATTTCAAAAACATTAAATTAATTAATTTTACATTAATTTAATAAATAATTTTTACAAATTAAAAAAAAATTAAATAAAATAATAATTGATTTTATAAAAATATTATTTGAAGCCTCATTTTCTAAATTCGCCTTAGGCCTTAACATGAGTTGGGTCGGCCCTGGGGAACACGGAGTTATTGACAAAATATTGAATATTAACAGGAACATTAAGTTACTGATAATTTTTTTGAATATTAACGGAAACGAATTTGGAATATTAACGGGAACACGAACTTATTGATCAAAATAATGAATATTAACGGGAACAAGGAGTTACTGATCAAAATAATGAATATTAACAAGAACATGAAGTTACTGATCAAAATTTTGAAAATTAACGGGAAGAAATTTGAAATATTAATGGGAATACGAAATTACTTATCAAAATAATGAATATTAACGGGAACATGAAGTAACTGGTCAAAGTATTTTTCTATTAATTATGCATTTTGAATGAATCATTATTATAAATGGAGTTTGTAGTGGTTTCTCATTGGCCTACAAGACAGAGCTGATAGTTTGAGATTGGGCTGATAGTTTGTAGTTATAATTGAGCCAAAATAATTAATTTTCTCCTTAGCTAGCAAAAAATAATCGATTCTCCTTAGCTGATAGTTTGAGATTGGGCTAATAGTTATCACTAATTGAATTATATAATTTGATTGAATATTTCTTCATTATAATTCGTGAATTTGCGATTTTATAATTTTTCCTTCATTATAATTTGTTAAATAAAATATTACTATTTTTATAACTTTTTCAATTTTACCCAAAACTTAATCTTTTACTAATATCTTTTATTTTTCTCAATCACAATGCACGAAAACGACGGGTACCCGTGCGAACGCACGGGTAAGACACTAGTTTATCTTAAAGCAAGTTTTGAATATAATTATAATCAAATTAATGTTATTCTAATGTGTCAATAATATGTCTCATTTAACTCTATTTAATTTCTATTTGTTTCATAATTTATTCTAATTTTTATTTATTTATAATTTTCAGATTGGTAAAATTATTGAAGGGAGACCATTATCATTTAAATTTATTCTAATCAGTATTTAATTTTTCTGAAAGTGAAATAAGTTTAAAAAATGGATATAAATCTTTTTAAGTGTAAAAAAAGTTATAAAAGAGATAATTAATGTCTTGGTTGTATCAAAGAAAATCTATGGAACAGATTATCTAATAGGTCTTAGTATAGTGTATTGTTTATCGCAAGCCAAAGTCACATCAACTACATCTATCTCCATGTCTTTTTCCTTTTCATCATCACATAGGTCTTTTAATGTTATAAAAACTGTCAAAATATGTATATTTTATTTGATGTTACATATCTAAAATAAATAATAATTACAATAATAATTAATAATATTCACAATATCATAATATATCACAATATTATAATAAATTATTACAATGTTTGACACTAAAACATATCTACATTCAATATTATCATTTTTATATTGCTTTTTTAAAATAAAATTAAACGGAGGGAGTAATATATTTATTGATTTAGCATGAAATCAAATAAAAGCCATAAAAATATAATAAAACATTTATAGCAAACTTTAACAAAGTTAATACAATATACACATATCACATTTTTAAGTAATTACCATCTTTAAAATTGAGATTCATTTTTGAATATATGTTCCAAAAAGAGATAATTATTGTCTTGGTTCAATCAAATAAAGTCTATATAATAGACTATAGGATAGGTTTTAGTGTACTATGATGTGTATGACAAGCCAAAGTCATGTCTATGGAGTACATACCTATCTCTGTAGTTTTTCATGTTATAAGAAACTACTATTAAATAAGTACATTTATTTTTTATTTTTAAAAATAACAAGAACAAAGTTTCAAATATGCTCTTTTATCTCTCACAAATTACTACATATTCAAAGCATATCAATCCAAAATAAATGTTCAACTTCATGTTCCAATATGAATAAAAGAACATAATTATAATTAAATATAATAAATTTGTTATTAAAGCTATTCATTTCAACATAAGGATAAACTTTCAACTCATATTTATATTATTGATTTGAAGTTTCAAGAAATAATTGTTGCAAAAACTGATTAACAATTGAATCCACCAATATCTTTATTAAAATAATTTGATATTTGTATCAGCATTTAATTTTTATTTAAGATAGTTATTTATTTTCAAAAAAAAAAATTATAATCTATATCTATCACCGTTCACCAGTTGTTTTGTTTCAACGTAACAAATAAATTTGAAGTAGGATTAACTTCAAAGTAAATATTTTTTTTTTAAAATGTTAAATTTCCTAATTCAAAATATTTGTATCGATAAATAGTATTAAATATGAGACACATATTTATTATTATTTAAAAAATATATCTACAAAAATTTCATTTTATAGATAAATAGATAAATATTCATTTTCACTAATTATTGGAAAAAAAATGGTTTTTCAAGTATAAATAGCATGTCATTAATTTAAATATAAAAATATATTTTTTTTTGTTTTTGATAGATTTAATTAGCTATAATAACAAATATACAAGTTGTTACTAACCCTTTTCTAAATAAAATTGTAGTCATTTTCACACAGGAAATCATAATCCCTATATGTAACTAGCCATTAAATTGTTGATGAAATAGACACTCTATCAATAAACAATCAAAGAATGTAAACACTTTGTTATATCCCAATTATCTAATTATAACTTTTGTTTTTTTTTTCTTTAATATTTCTCAATAAATTTTCTCTTCATACATTTTTTTAAATTAAAAAAATCTTTTTTCACATGTTTAAACTTCTCCTCGCAGTTAAACATACCTCATCACTAATAGTGTGAACTCACGGTATCCACCAATATTTGAATACACTTTAAATTATTTTTTTTTACAATTTGCAATTTCATTTATTTTTTGGACTTTTTTACTATTCTTTATTTTATTTTCATTTTTCGTCTAATTTTTTTTCTATATTCAACATTTTTTTCAATCAAATTCCATTTTTTATTTTATTTTTTATACACAATTAATAAATACTACCAATATATTTTTAAAAACAACAAAAAATCTACTTTTGATCAAAATAATTTTAAACTTGAAAAATTAATTTCTTGCGATATCAATGATTGTACAAATTACTATTCAAATCTGTAAAAAAAATGCGCGTGGCAAACCAAAATGCACGGGTTTATTACTAGTGATAGATATATTTATATATAATTTTGTTGAAAATAAAAAATGTTATAAAAAGAGATAATTAATGTCTTGGTTGTATCAAAGAAAATATATAGAATAGACTATATAATAGGTCTTAGTATTGTGTGTCGTTTATTGCAAGGCAAAGTCACATCAACTACATCTATCTGTATACCTTTTTCTTTTTCATCATCACATAGGTCTTTCAATGTTATAAAAGACTTTCAAAATATTTTTTTATTTGATGTTACATATTCAAAATAAATAATAATTACAATAATAATTAATAATATTCAATATGTTGTTTTATACCATTTATAATATATTAATTCATTGATAAGATGTTAGTATTATTTTATACTATTTATAATATCCAATAATAATTAATAATATTTGTATAATTGATGAAAATATAAAAATTACACATGACATATATACTTAAATCTGTTTATAAAAATATATGTCATTTTAGTCATATATACTTAAATAGGTTTTTCTTAGGTATATAATAAAAGTTACATTTTAGTGCCTCAAAAAATATTTCGTTATCCAACTTAGTACATTCCTTTAACTTATAAATTTAAATATCTAAGATGGAGTGATATTAATGAGTGTATATCATGGACCCTATTTTTTTTTTAAATTAACCATTTCATCTGATTAAAAAATATCTAACGGTTAAAAATTGAAAATCTATTAAATTTAACAAATAATCCCCAACGCCTAATATTTTTTACATTTATTCATCTTCTTCCTTCTTTTCCTTCATCATCTTCATCATCACTTTAAATATATTCATAGCAAAACCCAGAAAAAATTAAAATAAACCCAAAAATAATAATAATTGAACTTAAAATTTTAAAACACCACCCGTAAACAATCATCATTGAAACATCCAAGAATAGTGAAATTACCACATAAACACCACACATGCATTTACATTTTGTTTTTATGCTGGTAAAAATTTAACTTAAGGATAAAGGGCCCAACAATTTCAAAGCAGCACCACCATAGACTGAAAAAAACAATTATGAGAACAAAAACATATATGAGAATCAAAAAAGAGCATTGTATAACTATTTATAAAAATTCAAGTGTTCACAAGACATAATAGTTAAACTGTTAAAGCGTAAACATGTAAGTAAACAATGTGGTTCTAAAAACAAAAGCTGCTAGATGATGGAGCACACTTCTCTAAATCCAAACTTCATAGTCCATAGATCCAAATCATTATCAAAATTAGAACCAAATCTCTAAAATCCCTAAATTTGTTAAGACTGAAAAGCCTCAAAATAAAAATTCCTAGAAAAGTCTACAGATAAAATAAGAAATTAAAAATAAAATCAAAATAAGAAAGAAAAACAGAAAAAAATAGAGACGAAATTGAGAGAATAGTTGTGAGGGAAAAAGATGGTTTCAATGGTAAGAAAATTGAGAACAACCATGGTGGATTAGAAGGAAAGTGAAGATGAAAGTTGTCTCTTGAGGTCCAGTAAAATTTGTGTGGTTGGAAAAAATGTGATTCGACTCATCTACAATATAAGAAAGTTCAATGCTCTGGAAAGGACCGAAATGCCCCTTTGCTTTGTTGCTAAGCCACGTGGCTACCTTCTTTGCATTCCTTTCCTTCTTACTTTTTCTATCTGTCTTCAACATCTCAATCTCTACTTTTTGAAATTTTGCTTTTTGGAACAAACCAAAATCTTTTCTCATTGCTATCTTTCTTGAAAACACAACTATGTTTATACCTTTACTCAACATGTCTAATCATTTTAAAACCTAAAATCTCAAACAACTCTCTTTCTCTGTTATCTTCATCTTCCACCTTCCTCCCTCCTCCTTCCTTTAATATCTTCGCCTTCCACCTTCTACCATATTCCAACCTATTATTTCTCTTTCTTTTCCATGTTCTTTGTCTCTCTCTCTTTTCTCTTTTCTCTAATTCTTTTACTTTCTCATTCATCTTCAACCTAAATCCATATCTTTATTTACTTTTTTTTTAATATCTTTATCATTTTTCTCCTTTTCACCTTCTTTTTAACATATTTTCCTCTTTTATTTTTCAGGTTGTGGTTAGATCTGACAATATGAAGAAGGAAAAGATTATCAAACAACTTCAACAATATAGGTAAAAATTCACTATCTTTGACTCTCTACTCAGACCTACGAAATTATGGCGGTGGCTATGGCGTTTCCGGCGATAGACGATTTCACAGTGGTAGACTATACTAGCGGCAACACGCGGGTGTGGTGGTGGTTGGATTCGAAATGGTATTTGTGTGACTTTTTTATTTTAGCTTTTGTTATTAACTTATTCTCCCTTAAACCTTAAGTTTAGTTTTCTTATAAGAGAAAAAATGCTATAATAACATATTTTCTTTATTTGATATCATGTACTAGCATTCTATGTTTTCCTGTGCATACAGTTTGACAACTCATATCAACAAAAATATATTTTCCTGTTTTTTTTCTTTCAAAATTCTACTATAGTTAAATCCTAACCATGTGTTTGCTATAGAAACCTTAAAAAAGAGAAGATATAATTTCTTATAAGAAGAATTTAAAATAAATTTATTTTTCAATATGAATTTAAAATATTTGTTCATTTTAATTCAATGATTTTTTTTTTAAATTCATATTCTTTATTCAATTATAATTCAAATCAACATACATATTTGTTTTATTTTTTAAAATTATTTTTAAGGTAAGTTTTTATCAATTTATTTTAAATTTTTTAAATATTTTTTAATATAACTTTTTTCTACAATATGTTGCTACGTGTAAGCCTTCTCCTTTCAACTTTGATTTGTTAATTTCTTATTCTTTCTTAACTTTTTTTTCTTTATCCCCTCACATTAAATGCTTGGTTACCTACTCTTACTTTTGCATTATTCCAATGTATATTTTATTTTTAGATTTCAAAAGTTTGAAATGTCTAATCAAAATTCTACTTTTCTATCTTCATTGTAATATTCATTTATTTGGTTTTTACTCAGAAATTCCTTTTCTCCATCACACACCATTCTTCATTTTCTTTTCACCTTCTTTCTATACAACATAAACCAGGCCCTTCATCAATTTTTTTTTCCATAAATCAATGAATCATAGGTCATAAATAATTATAATTTATAATATTATAATATATTAAAATATATATTAAAATCTTATTTGATAATTACAAATGCAAAATCAATTTTGAGTCAAATTATCTAAACAATAGTAAATGTTCATAATATAAAATTATTTTGTAATTATTTATCTTACTATTTTTTTTTACGTGAGAGGTACAAATAAAATAGACAAATGTAATCTATCTCCATGGTCAACCACTTGATCCCATTATCACTAACCAAAATAAATCTTATTACCCATCATTGTTGTCTAATTTTATTTAAATCTCTTATACTTAACTATTATACTAATTTAACTTTTAAGATATAGTAATATATTTATACACTGGATAGGCTCTGCATCCCGCTCTTTTTTTTTTCATACCTATTTTCTTATACAGTTGCTTCACTCGTTGTTTCTATATTGCACATGATTTACAGACATGCACTTTCTTAGGAACACAACAAATTTCTGCATCATTTTTTTTTTTTTACATATCTAACTCATCTAACATTTCTAATAACATATTTAATAAGAAAATTATATTTTGTATTGAAAATTTTATTGATTGAAATGTTTTTACGGGTACCAGACATTTTCTATACATTCAATTATTATTATTTTACGGGTACCAGATATTTTTCTATACATTCAATTATTATTATTTTCACGGGTACCTGACATTTTTCTATACATTTAATTATTATTTTTTCATGGGTACTAGAAATTTTTCTATACATTCAATTATTATTTTTTCACGGGTACAACATATTTTTCTATACATTCAATTATTATTTTTTCATGGGTACCAGATTTTTTCAATACATTCCATTATTATTTTTTACGGGTACCAAACATTTTTCTATTAAAAAATATAAATCTGAAACAAATGCGCATCCCGTACCAGAACTTGTGCGAACACACGGGTTAGTTACTAGTTACATATAAAGATTTAATAATAATAATAATAATAATAATTATTATTATAAAAATAAATTGACGTAAATAAATTAGAGACGAACTATGAACTATTTATTTATCCAAACGTGTCTAAATCAATTTAATTTATGACAAAATGGATGGTTTATTAGTTAAAGACTTGTTCTAAAAACTTAACAAGAAGGGCTTCCAAAACAAATTATAAGGGTTTACCGATTGCTTCCTTTTGTGAAATGGATTGATCCATAGCTTCACCCACTAGTACATGCCAATTTCCGATCCTTCAAGCTTTCTTCTCATCCTCTCCGTGCTGCGCACGAACCCTGCATAACTGCTATCGTGCGCAATTCTCATCGAAAGATTCCAACGCATTCATCGCGTTAAGTACTGAAATACAGTGAGAATTCAGAACTCAGAGAAGGAGTATGGCTGATATATTTGCGTGGCTCTTCTCCTTCTTCACCCTTATTGCCTTAATTGTTATCATTATTTACCAGGTTAATCTCAACAACCCCTTCATGCTTACACTCAACTTCAATTGCCCCATTATCTAAAGCTTTGTTTTTTCTGTTGTTTTTTATTCAATTGGGATTATGTGTTATGTTAATCTAAGTTAGGGTTCTGTAGGTTCTACCTTGGTGTTCTAATTCAAAATTAGGGTTATTCGCAATTTCGCCTAATGTGTTTTTGTGATTTGTAGTTTTCTCTAGGAGTGTGTAATTGTAAAGATTTTGGTTGTGTTTGAGTTCTCCATATGCTGACTATTTCTTTATTCGCATTTTTTACAGTTAATGTGCCTGGCAGATCTTGAATTCGATTATATAAATCCTTATGATTCCACATCGCGAATAAACAAAGTGCTTTTTCCTGAGTATATTATATTAGGTGTTCTCTTCTGCTTCTATGTTGTAACTGGGCATTGGATAATGGCACTGTTATGCGCTCCTTACATCTACTACAATGTGAAATTGTAAGTTTTTTTTTATTAAATCTATGAATAAGCTTTGCAAGTTTATTATCGATGAAAGATCTAATAGGAAATAATTGTTGTCTGTACTCTGATTTGTGACTTAAGAGTTTGCGTTAGAATTTTGGGTCTTTATTATTGTAGTGTACAGTTTTCCAGTAAAGAGTAACTTGCTCGTTGTATATAAGATAAAGTAGTTTGATTGCTATAATGTATGTTAGCTTATGCTTCATGGAATTGCTAAGCAGTTTTCTTGTTAACAATGGTTACTTAATGTTTTGTTTCTAAGAAAATTCTTCTAGGGGAAGCATTCATGTGAGGACAGTAGTTTGGGATAGGATGAAGAGTTGAATTTGAATATTGGGTCTTTGCTTTACTATGCATTTTTAGTTGAGTGCTGGAGTGTTGAGAGAATCAGACCAAACTGATTCGCTCTAGTATCAATAAGTTGCCAGGTCTTTCTCCACTCTGTTGTTTGGTTCAGCTTGGTTTTGTTTTGTTAAGAGCCTCGCATTGGATGAGATATGAGCGAACGTAAACTCTATGTTGTTAATCTCGGATAGCGTTGCATAGCTCCGACCCTCTAAAATGCTATAGTGGTTTGGGACCGTAATTAGCGGTGGCCTAGACAACCGCTATTGGCAGCGGCTCATGGGCCAATAGTGTCGCGATGAACTCTACCAACGCTACACTATTCCGCTATAGGGTGCAATTGACAGCATGGCGTAAATTTATAGGTGGGAGTGAAAGAAATTTTCATCTGTTTTATCTTACAAGCTGTTTTATGTAATGAGGAGTTATACCCATCTAAATTCTGATATGATATTAAAGTCTAAGATCAACTTAACCACTTGCTTTCTAGTCACAGCTATCGGGGCTCAGGTCATGCTTTAGATGTCCAATCATGGGCGTGAGGGGTGTGTGTGTGAAGAGTCCCACATTTGTCATGATATGATATGAACATCATTTTACAAGTGGAGACAATCTTTATCTTACATGCTGATTTTGTTAGGATGCGTTAGTACGATAAAGCCACAAGGCCATATACGATCAATCTTTAATTGCATTACTCACTTTATGTGAAGATCAAAGTATTCTATAATTGATTTAATTTTTGTAGGAAATCAAAATAATAAGTCAATTAGGAGCAGCGGTTCAATTTGTGAGTTTAGTAAGGTCCCATGACTTAGTTTGATTATGATTAATTAAGGTTCATTTAGTTGCAGTTTGAACCTCAACAATTAACATCCTTAATATTGTAAACCGACAAAAGCCGTGATATTAATTATATCCATGGTAGATGACTGTGTAAGACAAAATGAAAAACCAATGCAATAACTATAATTTTATCTTGGTTTATATGCTGCAAGTCTGCAACTCATGATACTATGAAAAAATGCGGATAAATGCAGCAGATGCAACTTCAATAGATCATGGATACCCCAAAAACCTTTGGATGTGTCTGTTGGTTCTTAAATGCAATGTATGCAAAATTGCGAGTTAGATTGCATGATCGCATGAGGCTACGTTTCAAACCTCATCCTCCGTGCTGCGCATCGCGTTGATCATTCTGGAAATTTGATCAATTGGGTTAAATTAATTTTTGGGAAAAATCTTAGTTTGTTTTATATTATTTCGGATTTTGGATCCGGGCCGGGTTCGGAGAAATCAATCATTCTCCTCTGTTTCTCTCGAGTTCTCTTTGCACCCAATACTATTTGCTACTTGCAATGGTGCTGCCTGTGACTCGGCCTCCTCCTCCTCCTCCTCCTCCTCCTCCTTCCTTTCCCTGTTTCTGACCATTACACTTTTTTATCTACTGCACAGCTTGGCGGCGCTTAGGTCTAGTAGCAATTGGGAAATTTTTAGGGTTAAAAGAGAATTGGGTGGATGGGCTCTAACCTTTTCTTTTAGTATTTCACCTCTTTTTTTTTTTTATAAACCCAACTCATCAAATCTCCCCTCACTTATTTCATCATCCTTTGTTCTCATTTATTATACCTATTTAAAGCATATTAACACTGGGATGTAATTTCGATTAAAAAACACTACAATATAATAAGCTAAGTAATAACAATATAACATAACTGTATGAGAATATATTGTTCATAGTCTGGGTGGAGTGGAGTAGTTATTCTGCTCTCATTTTTTCAAACTTACTAATTAATAGATAAAGTTATGATTATAGACTATTTTTCTTATGTTTTGATGCATATGTAGGTGTATATGTATAATTATGTAACATGGTAGGAAGTAGGATTTTACGATCCTCTAGTTACAATTTTTCAAACACCTTATGATTCTCAATAGAGTTGATTTTAAAAATATTGCTTAAATGTCTTCCATGTTTCCCGAGGGAAATGTTTGATGTCTGAATTAGTAACTTTGAGCCGAAAAATGACCTATTGTTGTTGCAGCAACTTCGAGACCAAAAGAAGCACATTAAACTCAAAGTTATAGTCATATTTGTGTTGGATGTATTACCGCCATTATTCTCACAGGGGTCTGTTACTGCTATTTGTATTTACACTTTTATTTTAGATTTAAAACAATAGGTAAAAGAAGCATTTAAAATGACGAGTAACAGGAAGGTGGTTGGGTCAGAAAATATACCTTTGTGGATTTTTGTGTGGAGATAGAAGCATTAAGTGGCTCACCAACCTCTTTAATGAAATTATGAGGTCAAAGTAAATGTCTGATGAATGAAGAAAAAACACTTTTGTTCAAATCTATTAGAAAGTGATAGATGAACTTTCATTTTCAGTTGTAACTGATATTGTGTTATAAAAAGTTGGTTACACAATGATTCCACAACTTGCTTATATAGATGCAAGTTGTGACTTACAGTTACAATAGCAGGTTACACCATAGGGTGACTGCTAGCTGTCAGTCTAATAGCTGACTTACAATCTTACTTACTTTATTCTAAATATTACTTTAATACACCCCCCCAACTCATGGGGAGCTAGCAACCCTGAGTTTGTGTCTGAGCTCTATTCTATGAACTTGGAGGAAGGAAGAGGCTTGGTGAGGGCATCAGCGATTTGATCCACTCCTGAAATGTGGGCAACTGTAATCTTCTTGGCAAAAACTTTCTCCGGGACAAAAAAGAGGTCAATCTCCATGTGCTTGGTGCGAGAATGCATAATGGGATTATGGGCTAACATAACAGCAGACTGATTATCACATAGCACAATGGGCTGCTGAGTGGGAATGCTAAGTTCATGGAATAGAGTTTAAAGCCATAGCAAGTCTACAGTAGCCTGAGCCAGACTTTTGTACTCAGCTTCTGTGCTGGATCTAGCAACAACTGGTTGTTTCTTGGACCACCAAAAAACCAGATTTGTACCAAAGTAGATGGCAGCTCCAGGGGTACTCCTTCTATCATCTAGATATGATGCCCAGTCAGCATCACAAAACACCTTGACAGTAGGCAGATGAGTGGATGAAAGAGGAGACAGATGAAGCCCATAATTAAGTGTGCCCTTAAGGTACCTGAGGATCCTTTTCATTGCAACCCAGTGGGCCTCAAGAGGATGAGACATAAACTGACAAACTTTATTAAAAGAGTAAGCTATGCCAGGTCTGGTAATGATTGCATACTGAAGGGCCCCTACAACAAACCTGTACATGAAAGGGTCAGAGAGAGCAGGAGAACCAGTCTTGGTAAGCTTGCAAGAGTACTGCATAGGAGAGTTCACAGAGCTGCAGTCAGTCATCTTGGTTCTGTGCAGTAAATCTCTGAGATACTTGGATTGTGTGAGGAGCATAGAGCCATTAGAAGCAGCTTTGACTTCTATGCCTAAGAAGTAATCTAAGGCACCAAGATGCTTGAGGGAAAAGGCAACATTGAGCTTGGCAATAACATCCTGCAATAATCCTGAATTGCTGCCAGTGATGATGATATCATCAACATACACCGAAAGATAGATGGTGTCTCCATTGGAGGCAAAAATGAAAAGAGAAGGATCACATTTACTTGGCTTGAAATGGAGCTTAATCAGAGCCTGCTGTAACCTTTCAAACCACTGCCTAGGTGCCTGTTTTAGACCATACAGGGCCTTGTGCAGCTTGCATACAAGAGAAGGATCAGAATTAACAAAGCCAGAATGCTGCTCCATATAGACCTCCTCAGTGAGTAAGCCATTGAGAAATGCATTGTTGACATCTAACTGCTGAATTGACCATTTCTGAGATAGGGCAACAGTTAGAATGAGCCTGATGGTAATTGGTTTAACAACAGGAGAGAATGTTTCATTATAGTCAAACCCCTGTTTTTGATGAAAACCCTTGGCAACTAGGCGTGCCTTATACCTATTCACAGACACAGTGCCATCAGGATTTTCTTTGACACGAAAAACCCACTTACAACCAATGGGTTGCCTGTTTGGAGGAAGAGGAACAAGAGACCAAGTTTGGTTCTTACACAGGGCATCAAACTCAGCTTGCATGGCATCTTTCCACCTATCATCAGCAAGAGCCTGCTTGATGGTCTTGGGCTCAGAGTGAGTAAGCAGCAATGTAGGTTGTAGTCTTGGTTGAGTGAAGCCAGATTTAGCTTGAGTGATCATCTGATGATGATTAACAGGCCGTTGTGCAACAGGAACAACATTGGAAGGTATAATGGGTGATGCTTCAGATGCACAAGATGTAGTTAAGTCAGAAGAGTTTTGAGGAGTAGAGAGGCCCTCATTTACTGCAGTTGAGGAACTGGACTCAGTGACAGTAGCAGGAGAGACCAGTCTATTAGACAGATTTGGTGATGTAGAGACTGAAGTAGAAGCAAAATCCCAGTAGGTTATAGGTAAAGAGGCATGACTCAGCAGAGTAAGGCCCGTGTCCACAATATGCCTGTGCTTCCTCTCCACCACACCATTTTGGTGGTGTGTATGAGGACAGATAATTCTGTGTTGAATGCCCAGGTCAGCAAGAAATTTGGAAAATGGCCTAAACTCTCCACCCCAATCAGACTTTACAGCCTTAATGGGAAGTCCAAGTTGCAATTCAACCAAGACTTTAAACTGTTTAAAGACATTAAGAGCTTCAGCTTTGGATTTGAGCAAATAGATCCAAGTGAACTTTGAGAAAGCATCTACAAAGGATATATAGTAAGTAAACCCTTGAGTATAGGGTTGAGGAGAAGGACCCCAAAGATCACAATACACAAGTTCAAGAGGAGATTTGTAAGTGGTGTGTGAGAGAGGTGAGTGTAATTTATGAGCTTTACCAACACAACAAGCAGAACAGAAAAACTCATGTATTTTATTATGGAAAGAGATACTACAGCTTTGCAGTACAAGCTTTAGAGTATTGACATTAGGATGGCCTAGTCTTAGGTGCCATACATTGGACAAAGGAGAAATAGTAGTAACATTAATAGTAGGTACAACATTATTGGAATTAACTAAAGACTAGACAGACTTAGAGACAACAAGTGGAGGAAACTCATAGAGACCATCTGAGCCAACTTTACCAACCAGAAGAACACCATTAGGCACCTCTGATTTCACAAGACAAGTATCAGCAGTGAATAGAAAATAAACTTGATTATCTTTACAGAATTGACCGACACTAATTAGGTTTTTAGTGATGGATGGAACATGTAAGAGATTTTTTAGTGTGAGAGATGTGTGGTAGAAAGGAATTGACTAGAGCCAGCGGAATCAATAGTTAAACCTTGACCATTTCCTATAAGAATTTGGTCATGCCCCTCAAAAGGAGTAAGCTGTTGAAGGTTGTTAGCATCATTTGTGACATGGAAAGAAGCACCTGAGTCAAGATACCAGGCTGCAGCTGGTTGAGCAAGAGCAGCATTGGCAATGAATGTGCTAGGGGCTATAGCAATAGCTAGGGGTGTTCGCGGGCCGGTTTGGTTCGGTTTTGAGAGAATCCAATGCCCAAACCGATTAAAATTAAATGGATTGGTTTGGATTGGATTTACAAATTTTTGCGATAAAGCCCAAACCAAACCGATCCAAGAAACAACGGATTGGTTTGGGTTGGATTGATCGGTTAGATAAAAAAATGCAAAAATATTTTTAAAAAATAACTTATTTACAAAAATTAATTTTTCATAATATTAATAGTGTTCAAATTTAAATATTAGATTAGAAATTTTTTCCTGATAGATTCAGAAATATCTAACCAGAAAAATATCTAAGATTAAGACATTTGAATCTATAATTAGTCACTTGAATTAATATGATAATGAATGTGTTTTATAGCTTTATGTTCATTTATCTCATTACACTATCAATTTTCTAATAACAAATTAAAATAGCATAACTTGTCCACACACAACAATTTATTTTTTTCTTATTGAAGTTGAATGCTTGGTAGTAATTTTCATGATAATTAATTATGGTTGGTTTGGGTCGGGCTTGCGGGTAGAAAATTGAAAATGCTCGAACCAATTGTCATTGGATTTCATTGGTTTGGTTCGGTTCTTGCCCGAACTGGAAAAAAATCCAACCCAAACACTATGATTTGGTTCGGATTCTGGTTTGGTTCAGATTTACCCGAACCAATGAACACCCCTAGCAATAGCTGGTCTGGCTTGAGGAGTAGCAGTAGGCCTTGTCCACACATTGGCAGGAAATTGAGCAAAGGCTACTTGAGGTGTAGACCACTGAGCAGGTGAGTAGGGAGTGCCAGCATAGGCCACTTGATTACCAGTATAGGCCACCTGAGGTTGAAACTGCTGGTTAAACCTGTGCCAGCAGTACAAGGCAGTGTGTCCAACTTTGGAGTACACTTGACATTGAATTCAAGGACTCATGCCACCTCTACCTCTGCCACTTCTCCCTCTATTGGATCTTCCACCTCTGAAGGTAGAATAATCAGGTTCAGGTGTGTGAGAGGGAGGATTGGATGGAGGAGTTTCTGTATTGCCAAATTGAGTTGTATCAGGTGAGGAAGTTTGAGCAGTGGCATGAGTGAGATTCAAGGAAGCCAAATTAGGAACTGGTTGCTTCTTGAACTTGTTAAGCCTTAGTTCATGCGCAATGAGAAGTATCTCAACTTCATCTAAGTCCATATCGCCAAACTTACTTTCAACTACAGAAACAACAGAAGCATACTCACTCGGTAAGCCTTCGAGAATGACGTCAATGTGATGCGTGACTGGAACAGGATCTCCAATCAAGGATGACGCATCCACGATCATGCGAATCTTCAGTAGATAATTAGAAATCGACTGCGAATCAAGAGTTGCTGCTCGTAATTCAACACAAAACTGTCTTGCACGCGCGCGAGTCTGTTTTTGGAAGTAGTTGAACAAGCGATCACAAAGTTGATGTGAATGAACACATCCGAGAACGCGAGGCATGATTTCGCTCGAGAGCGTCGATTGCAGCCATGACAATAGCAACTGATCCTTCTGAAGCCACGACGAGCATACAGGACTGACGGTTCCCAGGCGACGAGCTTCGTCGTCAAGAAATTTGGGAGGAATGCGCGTACACACAACCAGATCAGTGAGGTTGTGTGCGTTGATGTATGGCTCAACCTGTTGACGCCATAGGTGGAAGTTCTTTTCGTCAAGTTTGTACGCGATCTTCAGCGCGAACTGGAGACGACGTGACGGAGGACGTAACGTGAGCGGAAGACGGTGATCCCTGCAGTGAGTCCATGGATCGGTGAAGCTAAACTGATACCATATTAGAAAGTGATAGATGAACTTTCATTTTCAATTGTAACTGATTTTGTGTTATGAAAAGTTGGTTACACAATGAGTCCACAACTTGCTTATATAGATGCAAGCTGTGACTTACAATAGCAGGTTACACCATAGGGTGACTGCCAACTGTCAGTCTAATAGCTGATTTACAATCTTACTCTATTCTAAATATTACTCTAATAAAATCTATAAAAACAAGGGGATCTGCAAAATTGTGCAAATTATAAGGGGACTAAGAAAGAAAACTCAAGTTATTGATAATCAATTTGGTTTTATACATTGGAGGTTGACCATGGAAGTGATCTATCTACTACGATGTGTGATGGAGTAGTATCGGATGAAACAACAAGACTCACACTTAACTTTCATTGACTTGGAGAAGGCGTATGATAGAGTGTCTAGAGAGATTTTGTAGAAAACTCTAAAGAAGAAAGAGGTTAGGATTGCCTATATTCGAACTATTCAAGATATGTATGAGGGGGTATCCACTAGTGTGTGGACACAAAGTGGAGAGACAGATGTCCCTATTATAATAGGATTGCACCTAGGTTCAACCCTAAACCCTTACCTTTTTACTTTAATTTTGAATGTATTCATGAAATACATCCAAGAGCTAGTACCGAGATGTCTGTTTTTTGCAGATGATATAGTCCTACTTAGAGAGTCAAATTAGGATTTAAACGATAGGTTGGAGACTTGGAGGAGCCTTAGAAGTGTATGGCTTTCGCCTAAGCAGAAGTAAGATGGAGTATATGAAATGTAAGTTTAACAAAAGAAGTTCTTTTAACATAAAGGTGAAAATTGGAGACCATATCATACCACAAGACACACGGTTTAAATATCTTGAATTCATAATTTAAAATGATGGAGAAATAAATAGGGATGTAAACCATAAAATTCAAGTTGGGTGGCTGAAATGGAGAAGGGTCGATGGGGTTTTATGTGACACAAAAGTACCGCTCAAGCTCAAGCACAAATTTTTTTATCGATCAACGTTAAGACCTATAGTGTTGTACGAGACAGAATATTGAGCGGTTAAGAGTCAACACAATAATGAAGTTAGTGTAACAGAGATGAGGATGTTGCGGTTGATATATGGTAAGACTAGACGAGAGAAGATTAAAAATGACAATATTAGAGAGTGCTCGGGTAACACTTATAATAGAAAAATAGTGGAAAATAGACTTTGGTGGTTTGGGTATGTAGAGAGAAGACCTATAAATTCTGTTGTAAGGAGAGTGATCAGATGAAGAGAAGTCGAATAATTAGAGGTAAAGGAAAATTTAGAAAAACGATAAGAGAAACTATTAAGAATTTTTTTTGTATTAATGAATTGAATAGAAATATGGTCTTGGGTAGAACATCATTGTGAAATTTGATCCATTTAATTGATCTAACTTAGTGGGATAAAGATTGATTGTGGATAAAGATTGATTGTTGTATCTTATTACAGATGGCTATATGATGATAGTTGCATAAAAAATCATAACTTCTTATCACCTTTATAAGGTGTAGTGCTAGTTTTATACAATGTATCACAATTGTGTTGTGTACTGTTATTTTATAATGGAGTGACTTGTTTTTTCCCTTTAATTATTCTCGAAAGCTTAATAAACTGTAATGTGCTTAGTAAGGTCCTGATAATTGCATTTTTCATTACTTTGATCAGGTACAGACAAGGAAAGCATCTTGCTGATGTTACAGAGATATTCAACATGCTCCCTCGGGAAAAGAAGCAACGGCTTTTCAAACTCTTCTATCTAATTTTTATCCTATTCCTCTCCTTATTTTGGTTTGTAACTTGAAAGAAGGCTTCTTATTCATCAAAATTCAAAAAATGCACAATTAACTTACTACTTTTGCATTTGTGTTTTGCCGCAGGTTGATCTACACATCATTGGACGACCATGACGATTAGTTGGTGTTGATTGCTTGTTTTATGGAATGCTTTCTGGAAGTGAGCTACCTGACATGTTCAAATGAGTAGAGCTAATTACTTCCCATATTCGACGTCGATTATGGACTAACTTATACTCTAGGTCTGGGTTGCCTACACTTCCCCGCTAGGTTGTTTGACAATAAAACATACGTGGCTGTATATTGCTATATTTAAATTGGTTTTATGATGCAGATTATCTTTTTTTATACATTGATAATGCAAACTCCTCAGTACTAACTTCTCTGCCCAACTTGTCATTGTTCTAGAAGAAGTACCTGATGAATGAGTAATGCTATTCGAAATCGTACAAGGAATATAGTGTGACACTCTAGTTAGTTAACGCAGCTACCAAGGATTATATCTTATGGTGTTAGGGAGATCAAATGATTAAAAAACCATAAGGCAAGAGCAAAGAGTTGGAACGAGAAATGTTGCTTGAAGGTTACTAACATTAAAAAATTCACATTCTTGCCACTATCAGCGTGACAACTAACTAGAACTAAAGTTGAAAAGTATGAGAAGAAACGGAGATGGAAGCACCATATTTGAATCTCACAACACTGATCCAAGTGATCTCTGTTCCATACATGAATATTAGAGTCCACCATGATGGAGCTTGATAAAAATTAACCCATAATTTAAGAGAATTTTTTTATCCACCTCCCTATCTTCTTGGTGATCCTCAGCGAAATTTCGTAATTGTCCCTTTACTTTGAAAATGCATTTTCGAAGTTGAAAAAAGAGTGATTTTGAAAATGCATTTTCGAAATCACTTTTTTTTCCCAATAAAAAACAATATTTTGGAAATACATTTCCGAAATAATGCGCGTTTTTGCTGTTTAAACAAAACAGTCTCCCCACAAAATCATTTACCCTAAATCATTCAAAAATCCAAAAATTCGTCTGAACCAGTTGCATAACCACCAAAAGAAAATTCAAAGACCATCAAAGACTACTCCAAAGGCTCTTAAACTACTTCTAAAACACCTCCAACAACATCTCAAATCCGTAAGTTTTCTAAACTTTCAATGTAGGATTGAAATTGATATTAGGGGTGTTATAGTGTAGTTCATTTAATTTATTACATGTCACTGGTGTTGTTTAGATAGGAAAATTGAGGTTTTGATGCACTTAGGGCAAGCTTTTGGGTTTTCTGCAAAAATGGTGTCGCAGGTGTTTTCGAAAGTGCATTTCCGAAAATACCTCCCTGACCAGTTTCGAAAATGCACTTCCACAGTTGACCCAGTTTTTTTTTTTATTTTCTTGATTGTTTCGCCTTTTAACCTGTTCGCTTATGGATTTCAATTGTTTCAGGAAAATGGCAGGCAACCCAGCTAGAATTAGACAGGGGAGAGAGACACAGACAGCGTCGGCTAGACGCGAGCGGGCGGCGCAGCTGGCATCGACGAGGGGACGGGGTGGAGTACAAGCACCCGTCCAGACAGACGAGCCTGGTTCCTCGTCTGGATCGAGGAGTCGGCTGGCTAGGGTATCTTCTTCCCGTCAGGAGGAGGTACGAGAGGAGGAGGAGGTGAGATACCAGGAGGCGGAGGAGGAGATACCTGATGCTGATCCTCCACACGGGGAGGAGGAGGAGGAGGGCTACCCGGGAGGGCCTAGGGACACGTTCGTGCTGATTTCCTACCACGAGCACGTCGCTCGACGTGTCTGGGAGGAAGAGGTATTTTTTTTATAATTTATCCGACTTTATTATTTAACCGTTTTTTTATTTAGCTTTTTATTCCATATTTTCTTAACGGTCTCATTAACAATGTTTTTGTTTTTGTTGTAACAGGAAAGGCCGACTTTAAAAATGGTGAACCACATGCGGAAGATTTTTGGTCTCTTTAAACCAGAGGCGCAGTGGTTTAATGATGCGGTGACTGCTTCCGGGCTAGGTGGGTTGTGCATGACCGGGTATACCACCATCAGCCACGACATGCAGAGGGCTTTTGTGGAGCGGTGGCATAGGGAGACGTCTTCTTTCCACTTACCGGTTGGGGAGATGACGATCACCTTGCACGATGTGCATTGTCTTCTCCACTTGCCGATTAGGGGGATGCTGCTGAACCATTCCCGGATCTAGAGGGTCGATGCGATTGAGTGGATAGAGATCTATCTGGGTATGGACCCTTATATGGCTGATTATGAGTGCAGGACAACAAATGGGCCTCATATTCGGTTCTCCACATTGAGCGAGCTGTATGAGCACCACTTGGTGGTGGCAGCCGATTCCGAGGAGGCGGGTAACGACCTATTTATGGAGTATCACCGTGCCTGCGCTCTCTGGTGTTGGTTCATGTTTTTGGTAGGCACTGCACTCTTTGTGGACAAGAGTGCACGACACGTCGACATGACCTACCTCCGCTACTTCATGGACGTGACTACCATTCACTAGTGGAACTGGGGGTCAGCTATTCTAGTATACCTATACTAGAAGCTGAATGAAGCCTCCAACTGGAGGACCAGGCAGATGACCGGATCCGCCACACTCCTGACAATACGTTTCATTTTAATTGTTTCACATTTATTTATGGTTCGTATTTATTTTTAATACATTATCGTGTTTGTGTTTCAGGGCTGAATCATCTTCTACTTCCCCCGCATACACGGCTTCGTCATTGATCCTGCGTACGAGGACGCCATGCCCAGGGCCGCCCGATACGTTCTCCAAAGGGGGAACAATGCAGTGAGACCATATCGTGGGTACCTCGACCGCACAACTCACGATGACATTCGTTGGAGGTCATTCAGTGACTACACTGTTGTTGTCCCCTTTGACCGCATCACGTTATATTTTGGATGGTTGGCATGCGGGACCAACACTATGGTGAGGTATCTCCCTGAGCGGTGCATGCGGCAGTTTGGATATTTGTCGATCATACCGAGGTCACCGTTTGAGGCTGCTCCCGACACAGTTACCCGTGTGGAGCTCACTGCCATATTTGAGGACTGGGAGCGTCATTTGGTCCCCGAAGAGTATCGTCGCATGTAGGCCACCCAGGAGTGGCATTGTGTAGAGGGGTACGTCACATGGTTCTATCGGGTGTCACATCCTCTGATGACAGCCGACGCTCCCAACGCTCCTAGGCCAGCATACGAGGAGATCCTGAAGAACCATCAGGCCGGGGATGACCATGCCATTGATCTCCTGCTGATATGCTAGCGGATAGCGATGCTTGGGCGGGACGAGTTGGAGTGAGGTATCATTGATCAGGGTGGTCCAAAGGCAGTCGTCGTGGTGGAGAGAATGGTCGGTGATGCGGGTGGTGCGGCGGCATATAGGAGGCAGAAGAGGTCCCAGGGAGTTAGGGTTAGGCATACACAGTAGGGGTTCTGGATTATTTTTCTTGGATTTTATTGTATTCAGGTTGTATTTCGCACACTTCACGTACACTTCCGCACACTATTACTATTTTATTCGGCTTGTATATATTATTCGGCCTGTATTTATTATTAGTATTTTATGTTGATATGTCGTTTATTTTATTCGGCATTTTCGTTTAATTAAAAATACGAGACTGTTAAGAAAAACATTAAAAAAAACACAATTTCTGCATAATTCGGAAGTGCATTTCCGAAAACCCCCAAAAATGTGAAAAAGGTGTTTTCGAAAGTGCATTTCCGAGTCTGGAAAAATCTTTAAAAAAATATACTTCAGAGATACATCTCAGAAGCAGGGGCAACCTGAGAATTTCGCTGGGGGTCACCCTCATAGGGGGATCAATAAAGAATGTGAAAAAGGTGTTTTCGGAAGTGCATCTCCGAAAACACCCTCCATTTGGTATTTTTGGAAGTGCATTTTCGAGTCTGGAAAAATCTTTAAAAAAATATACTTCGGAGATACATCTCCGAAGCAGGGGCAACCTGAGAATTTCGCTGGGGGTCACCCTCATAGGGGGGTCAATAAAGAAATTCTCTAATTTAATACTCCCTCCATTCTCTTTTATAAGTAAATTTTACTTTTTAGGTTCATTCAATAAATAGTGTATTTGAACTAAATATAGACTAGATACATTATTTATCGAATAAAAATCTAAAAAGTAGAGAATGGAGGGAGTATCTTGTTAGTAGGAGGTCACCAGAAGTCGACCTCTCCTAGGCCATATTTGAGAGTTTGAAGTGGAGGACAATGGAGAGCTTCGAAAATTGATTTTTTAAAAAGATATAGAGAAATTTTTAATATTTTTTGAAAAAAAGATTTCGTTTAGAATGATAAAATATTGTTTATTGTTAATGTATATTTACTTTTTGAAATATTATAACAACAAAAATTATATTTGAACATTTTGTCTAAGCCCTCCAAAACCCTCTTTTAATATAAATTTTGAGTTCCCCCAAATTATGAGGTTTTTGGTATTATGAAGAAAATCAAATTCTCTAAAACCCTCCAAACTAAAATTTTTCTATTCTTTTTCTCCAATCTTTCTTATTTTTCAAAACTCTCCCCTCCCTTCTCCTCCAAACTCTCAAACATAGCTTTAGAACACTCAAATCAGAGTCAATAATGAAAAATCGAAGTACAAAAGTCCTGAACGGATGTCCCAGATGTCAAAATTCATTTTCAACAAGAAGACGCACATAAACATGGATCAGAGATCTAAGCGTAAGAATATGCCATCGTCCAGGAAGCAGAACAACATAAATGAAATACTAGAAAACACCTTGAACGAAATGAATAGGAGAAAGATATTAAAGATGGAGTAAAGTATCTCATTTACTTAGGATTATGACAACAATGTGACAAACTCACATTTTGTAATGGTATGAGCCTACCTAAATAGTCAAACTCAAATATATTATGGATTGTCTACCAAGAAATTCCACATCTAAAAAATCAGAGCATGTCTAGCGAGACAAAAATCCACAAGATCTAAGGTGTTCACCTCGTCATAAAAGAATGACACATCACACTAATCTACCTTTGAGGTCATCCCTAAAAACTAATGAGCATATTAATTAGGACTGTTAAAAAAATTCACAAAATGAATTGAACCGCTAAACTGAACCGAACTGAAGTTAAAATAACCAAACCATTATATTTGGTTAGTGAACCGAATCCCTATTTTATTAACGGTTCTAGAACCGAACCAAATTAAAACTAACAAAACATAAACCAAAACTGAACCATTAATTTTAAAAGATCAATATTGAACTATAGTTGAAACCAAAACACTGAAACCATCGTTGAAAACCAAAACACCAAAAACTGAACTCAAATTGTTGAAGTTACGAAGAATCCTAAATTCCCAAATTGTTGAAGCTCCAAAGATGAAGAACCCTAAATTCCCAAATCATTGAAGGTGTGTTTCCCTCTCTCAGTCGCATTCGCATCTTCATTACCAAATCACAAGCTCCTCACCGCGCCGTCGTTCCGCTCCAGTTCAGCTTTCAGCCATCTCCTATGTACTGTGTTGATTTTCATCCTTCAAAGGTTCATAACCCAAACTTGAAGGTAATAAAAGAGTTTCTTTCTTTTGTGCTTGGATTCTCTTTTATTGGGTTAAGAGTGTATATTTTGTATCATATTTGTGTTTGGTTACTGTGATTTTGAAGGTGTTTTTCAACACCCAAACTTGGTTTATTTGTTTGGAGCTATGAATTTTGCCTTGGTTTGTTCCATTATGATGAATGATTTGAGTTATATTATTTTCTCATGGATTGATGCAGAGTTTTTGCAGTTTTTTTGAAATAATTCTGTCATGAATCTCGTTAGTGAATTGTATAGAGTATTGCGGTGAAATTTGATCTATGTTGCTCATTTTACTAAGTGGAATAAATTTTGGTTATGTATATTTTTCGGTCACTATAGTCAAGAAACTGGGCATAAGTTTGATCCTAAGACTGAAATTGAATCATATCTACAAGAAACACGGGTACCATATGTTAAAGCAGTTGAGTTTGACATCTTAGGTTGGTGGAAAGTCAACTTAATTAGATATCCTATTTTGGAAAGCATAGCTCGAGAAGTGTTGGCTATTCCCGCATCTACTGTAGCTTTTGAATATGCTTTCAGCACGGGTGGAAGGGTTGTTAGTGATTATCGCACTTGTCTAACACCTAAAATGGTGGAAGCGCTTGTTTGCATGCAAGACTGGTTGAAAGGAAAATCCATCTCCTTATTTTCTAAGGAGGACCTTGACGAGATCCATCAATTAGATCAAGGTAAATCAATTTTCTAACCTTTTTTATAGTTATAATTTTTCAACTTATACTTCCTTAACCTCTTGACTGAAATATCTAGATCAAATGCAGTTGTTTATGTTGTGATTTTGTGCGAATAGTGTGTATGAGTTTCTGATTTGGTTGTGTGTTGATGGCATTCAATTTCATATTCATACAATTTGGATATTGATCTATGAGTAATGTTTGGCATAACTCAATTCTCACACAAGCTCAAATTATTTATGTTCACATTAGGGTATATTTGCTTTATTTTAGATTCACTCCTTTTTGAAATTTGCCCCCTTCTTTTTTACAACGGACCACATAGTGAAAAGAATATCAGAGGATTATTTAAAAGATAAATTGATTTTTGTCTATAATTTTACTTTCAATTTTTTTAAGTATATGCCTCAAGGAATAATTATTTACTTTAACTTGGATGTAACTTTATGATGCAGCATCTAAGAAAGTCTATTAGAAAAAGTTGAAGTCACATTTTGGATAGATATGGTGTGGATAGATATTGATCTATGAGTAATGTTTAAGTTGAATTTACTTTGTAGATAACTTTTCAAATAAAGTCTGAGAAAGTATCATTCTTGTTTTTGTTAGTGTTTTGTATTTTTTCTGTGTTACATGATTAGTTAGATGTTATATGTGAATTAAGATTGGAAAGATGATTGTTGATATAAAGTCATCTTGTTGTGCTTCTTGAGTTTCCATGTGGTATGAGGCAATTGAATAGATAATTGAAAATAAATAATCAATTGAATAGTTTGAAGTTCGAAAACGATTGATACTTGTAGTTTATTCTTAAACTCAGATACATTTAAGTGCTAATTTTGGAAGAAATGTTGGTTATGGTTATGTTGATATCTTTCTTGATTGTCATTGTAATTTTGGCTTACATTTTTGTTGTGATATCTAACTTGGTTATGGTTATGTGATATCTAACTTGTTGTTGTAATTTTGATTTTGTTTTGTAGAGATAACATCGCCGACATTGGTTAATTTTGATGATGATGAAGATTTTGCAAGTTAAAAGAGTTTCAGAAGACCCTAGTTTAATTTTAGTTGCTTTTGGTTTAAGAACTAGTTCGAATGAATTTTGGTTTAAGAAATGGTTCGATTGAATTTTGGTTTAAGCAAAGTTGTATTTAGATACTAGGATTGACTTTTTCGAGCATATCTACTGATATATGTTTTGTCACACTGTTTGGGAGAGTTTATCAAAACAGCTTATGAGAACAACTTATTTTTATAAGTTTTTTTTAGCTTATTTTTATAAACTTCAAGTTAGCTTACGAGAACAACTTATTTTTATTTTTTTGCTATAAAAATGACTTATACAAGCTTATTCATAAGTGATTATTTTTATAAGCACTTGTGCTATAAGTTGTAAATAAGTTGTTTATCCAAACAGTCCTAAACATTGTTAAAATTGACTAATTTATGATTTTTTTAACGAGTTTTGACTTTTACAATTTTAAATTAATTTAAATTTTGATTATGATTGTAGATAAAAAAAAAAATTAAGTTAAAAATTATGAATAATAGTATATTAAAAAAGCTTATAAGAAAATGCTAAAAATAAATTTAAATAGATTTTTTATTTAAAAAAATTAAAACTAAGCATAACGGTCCTGTTCTTTAGTAAATGGTTCGGTTTGGAAAAATTGTCTTCTAATGGTTTGGTACGGTTCGGAATTCCGATCCGTTATGCCAAACCAAAATTTTTGATTCAGCTCGGTTCTAAAAAAATTGAAACAGTTCGATACGGTTCGAATGCCTTTATATAATGATTCAGTTCGGTTCAGTTCAGTTTTCTGATAGAAGCAAACCATGGACAGCCCTAATATTAATTATAAATCTAAAAGCACCAGCATGTTCATAAAATTTTAATCTATATGGAACATATTCAAACTAGATAAGTATTATCACCTATCTTTAAGTAAGTTATAATAACAAATTCATAATTAAGCATTATAGTACTAGAACAACTAACATGTGAAGGATGATGATCATGACAATGCCACTAGCTCAAAACAAGAGAAAGAAGTGTGAATCGACGTGTAGTGCAATCGACGTGTAGTGCAAGTATAACCGTCAGTTGGTTTTGATGATGAGAATTGACAACAATTGTCAAGCAGACAATTACTCCATAAGTCAAACAGTTTTTGGAGGTTGATAGCACTATTCAAGAGTTCTCACTGGCAACTGTCAAAGGGGAGGGAAAGTTAATTGCAATTGTCCAATTGTTTCAAATGATAGCATATGATTAAGAAGAAGATATCTCGAGTCGAATCATACATATTATTCAAGTTTAAATTAAAGTGTTAATCAATAGTTGAATCAAGAAGAAGAACTTGAACTATTAAGATTGTGAAAGTGAGAAAGTGTGAAAGCTTGCATGGTCCCGCGCTTAGCACTTTAGAGTGATCAATTTATTATAAAAGAGACCAAAGTAAGTCTTGAGATACTAAGGCAATAACGCACACTCATAATATTTTTCAAATCTCTTCTTATTTTATTAAACTTATTAAAATCAATCCAGGTAAGTATGGAAATTGCACTTTCTAAAAACATACAATAAATGTAGCCATGTATATGGAGGTTGTAATGTTGTTTTGGGGTTGTTTATAATTCTTAGATCAAGCTCACACAGAGTGGTGAAAACCTTTGTATATATGATTTTTCAATGAATCAATTCTCTTTCCTCAACCATGTGGTTGAGGTACTTATAGAAGTCTATCCGGCCTAGATCTTTAGACCTAGAAATTTTGCCACTCTCTCAGGAGTGTGGAATATGGAAATCGTTATTCTCCTTATTATTTTGGAGAACATAGTTTCCTGATTTGACTAAGCTTTTCATAATGTTAGTGTAGAAATGACAATTCAATCCCCAAACTTTATAAGTGGGTGAGGTACGGTCTGGCCCAAGGGCGAGTGTTACGACCAATGGGCGTGTTGTGCGGCAAATGGGCGACTAAAACCCAACTTTGGGCAACATATGATGCTAGATTTGATTTCTCCTGACAAAAATGTTTGTGACTTGTTTTGCTTTCATTTAGAGTATTGTCTCCCAAGCAAAAAAAAATTATCCACGTACATAGTACCTCAAGCACGAGGGATTGTAAAGGGAAAAATTATTTTGTTTGAGTCCTTCATGCGAAATATTAAGTTAAGTCCCTAAGGTGATACTTCAAGTTGAGACCCTCAAGTGAGACTTCAAGTTGAGTCCCTCAGACGAGACTTTAAGATGGGTCCCTCCGGTGAGACTTCAAGTTCCCTCACGCAAGACTTCCAATGTATCATTTGTTTTGGTGGATCTATGTTCTTGCAAGTATAATTAAGAAGTTATCCATGATGGTAAAGTTTATGGATAGAAAGAATACAAGTTAACTAGTGATTGCTTAGTTTTGATGATAACAACACTTGAAGTTAAGCAACTGTTGAAGTTAGCTCAAGCGGTCAAAGATACACATGATGGTTGGTAAATATATCCTTCCAGATCAAGCTAGACATTTTTTAAGTCAACATTGTAGTCCAATGACTCTCAAGTGAAGACTTAGGTTAATGATGGTTTAAAATATCATACTCTCAAATTATGGTAATCAACATGGAGATATCTCAAGCCTAATCAAGAAGACTCAAGGTTCTTGTGTGACTGATAACAAGACTTGAAGCTTTTGAGTATGAAAGTGGGGAAGTGTGAAAGTTTGTCTGATCATGTCTGTTTAAGTGACCAATGTCTCATAAGGACACAAGGGAATTTTTGAAAGTATTATGGCTAAATCAGGTGCACTAAAAATATTGATAAGCCTCTAATTTTAAAAAATTAAATCACCAGAAAATGTTTTTGGGTCCTAGTCTGTTGATTAGAGGAGTGTTCAATTGATTATAAGATGTTTTATAACTGTCTAATCAATTAGATCTTTTTCTTAATCAATTAGATGATGCTTAATTGATTCTATAATACATTGTAACGGTCTCTTAATTCATTGGTAACAAATATATAATAAAATCTTCCATTTTAAGCATCAACAATCAATTATTTGACGTGCTTAGTCAAATTAGGTGAGTTAAAAGGCCCATGGGTTGTTTTTGTTCTAGGCCGACCACCAGGAAGGGGCCTCACTACTTCCATAATCTTCTTAGTACACAAGGATTATTACCCTAATGATCACTAGAGATCTCAACTGAAACTGTATCCAACGGTTCTTCGTATTTCACTCCTAACAAATAACGAGTTTGTTATTTTCCTCTCTTTATATATATAGAGAAAGCGCCAAATTGAAGTAATAAGTTTCAAATACAATTTCATTTCATTATTCTCCCTCACAAATGAACTTGAGCATTAGAGTGATAACCTTGCAGGTCCCTCCTATTTCACAGCATCAGAAGTTGTGATCAACCATCACTGTCGTTCCTTCACTTATTTCTGGTTCAAGATTTATACAACGTCTTGGCCTATAAATATAGAGCTTCTCTATCTCATTTTTCACATCTAGAATATGTGAAAAAACATTTTTTATTTCTCTCATCGCCTCTTTAAGTCTCTCATATTTTCTTACATATTTTAGCCATAATGCTTTATGAATGTTTTTGAGTTTAGCAAGGAATGTTATTCTAGGTGAGGACAAATTTGTAAATTTAGTAAGAGTAGATTTTTCTCTTAGGTAAATAGTTCTTCCTTAATAAGTTTTTATTTTGGTTAGGATTTAAACTATTTTAAAATATCTTGTTTTTATTTGGTGATTTGTTTAAGCATCTATTTGGTTCGTGAGCATCGTCATCGAAGAAAAATTCTCTTTTGATTCGTGAAGATCATCTAGTGATATATCCTAACCCTCCCCGTGGTTGTTCCATTCGACTATGATTTCTTATTGCAGATCCTGACGCTAAGTATGGATGAAGAGGTGACGCAATAGACATTGCATTATCTGCATATGTCGATGCGTTAGTTTGCAGTCTTGCCATCATTGTGGTTGGCATGCCATAAGGATATTCTTTACTACCAAGGGGTAACATAAAATCTTGAGAGAAAAGACAACATAAGGTCTCCCATTATTGCTTGTGTGGCCTTGATGGTAGTTGGAATAGACGCTGAATGTGGTGGTGGGGAAACCTTTACTTCGAGCAATATTGTCCAAACGAGCATTTGCCTTATAGTAGTAGAGGATACTCCAACAATGGTTGAAGTTGTTGCATTACCAACTGTCGATTTGATTGGTTGTTTTTCTACATTTGGAACATTATTATAGGGAGGGGAGGATTGTTTAACTTTGGACGAGCCATTTTAGGAATAGTACTACCACTCCCCAGACGCATACACACTCAACAATTGACAACATTTCATGTATCAATAACTAACAGACAATAAAAGATAATGCTTTTATGTAGAAATTTTAAAATTTTCTTGCACAAATGGGAACTATCGGGCATACCAATTTGTTTACTGATATTTTTAGTAAATCAAATCACATATTTTAGTTCATTTAATGGATTAAACCATAAAAAATCTTGGAGAAAATTTGTGGAGAAAAGTATAATACAAAACATTTGTGATTGGAACTTAAATGTTTGAACGTTGATAAACTGAACGTAAACTCTAAAGGAAACAATATAAAGTTTCTTTGGAAGAAGAAACCAGACAAAAAACATGGTAAATGTCATTAAAATAAATGTGTTAATTGAAAAGACTGAAAGAATTTAAAGAGATGGACGCAGACTCATATATTTTTTCACAAACTATTTCGCTCTGTGACTTATGTACTCTAGTTCTATATAGAAAAAGTAATTTTTGCGACCTCGATTACATGAATTAACATCCCTTATATACTAATACAATGATAATCATTGACAACGGTTATTTCCATCACATATCCCCTTACGCTGGCTTCAACCTCCTATTTTCCTTCCACACATCTTTAATGGTTAAACTGCTGCAAACTACCCATCACGCTAATAACTACTCCCTCCGTCCCAAAATAAGTGTTACATTTGATAAAATTATTTGTCCCAAAATAAGTGTCGCTTTAAGTTTCCAATGTAGTTTTAATTTTTATCTTCTAATTATGCCCTCTAACTAATACTCTTAATTTATTATTCTCTCACTCTGCATTTATGATCATTCAAATACACCAATAATAAACAGGGATACTTTTGTAAAAATACTATTATGTCTCTTTTACTTATCACATTTTCTTAATCTGTGTGAAATGATCAACTATGACAAATATTTTGGGACTGAGAGAGTACCTTTTAACCCCCTAACTGCCTCTGTCGGGATTCTATGGTCGACTCCAATAGTGTTGTTGAAATATCTTTAATGTAGCTGAATTCTAGACTAAAATACACTAAGACCCTAACATGTGATAGACGTCGAATTTGAATCCTTGTTGAAGAATTGATTTGCACAAATTTTCCGAGATTCTGGACAAGTTTTGAAAAGAAAGTGATCATAATCTTGATGATCTGTTCTAGAGACTCTTCCAAACAAAGCCTAATAAGTTAGTCGAACCATTTTGGTCGACGTGACTAGTTGTTGAAGATTAAGTCTCATACTTAGTTATTTTTCAGACGTGATTATTATCATTCTCTCTGTCAAATCCGTCAACTAAAACTTCCGAGCTAATTTTAAACATACTTGCATGATTAGTAGATAATTTTCATGGTAACTATTTTAGAGAATTTCTTTGGAGACCCACCATGGGGAGAACCTCCAGCGAAAAACCAAAAATACCCCTACTTCGAAAATGCATTTCCGAAGTAAATTTTTTTTCAAAATTTTCCCAGAATTCGAAAATACAATTCCGAAAACATCAAATGGGGAGTGTTTTCGGAGATGCATTTCCGAAAACACCTTTTTCACTTTTTGGATCGTTTCGGAAATACATCTCTGAAATATGCAAAAATTGTTTTTTTTTTTTTTTAGTTTTTCTAAACAACGTTTAGTCCCGTATTTTTAATTAAACGAAAACGCTTGCAGTAAACAATGATTGATATAAATAAAATATAACCTGAATAAAATAAGCGACATATCAAAATAAAATACTAATATTATATATACAAGCCGAATAAAATACTAATAGTGTGTGAAAATGTACGTAAATGTCAAGAAATACAAACCGAATACAAAAAAGTCCAAGAAAAAAACCGGAACCCCCTACTGAGTTTGCCTAACCCTAATGCCCTGGGACCTCCTCTGCCTGGTATATGTTGCCGCACTGCCCGCGTCACCGACCATCCTCTTCACGACTGCAACCGCCTCTGGACCGCCCTGCGCGATGATACCTCGGTCCAATGCGTCCCGCCCGAGCATCTCTATCCGCTGGAATATCAGAAGGAGATTAGTGGCATGGTCATCCTTAACCTGCTGGTTCTCCAAGATCTCCTCATATTCTGGCCTAGGAGCGCCGGGAGCGTCGATTGTCATCAAATATGGTAGTGAGCTCCACTCGGGTAACTGTGTCGGGAGCAGCCTCAAACAGTGACCTAGGTATCATCTGCACACATGCAAACTGCCTCATGCACCGCTCCGGCAAATACCTAACCATGGTGTTGGCCCCGCATGCCAACCATCCAGAGTATAAAGCGATGCGATCAAATGGGACAACAGCAGTGTAGTCGGTGAATGGCGTCCAACGGATATCATCGTGAGCAGTACGGTCCAGGTACCCGCGATATGGTCCCACTGCATTGTTCCCCTTTTGGAAAAAGTATCGGGCGGCCCTGGGCATTACATTATCGTACGCAGGACCAATGGCGAAGCCGTGGATGCGGGGGAAGTAGGAGATGATCCAGCCCTGAAACATAAATACGATAATATGTTAAAAATAAATATGAACCATAAATAATTGTGAAATAATTAAAAAGAAACGTATCGTTAGGAGTGTGGCAGATCCAGTCAACTGCCTGGTCCTCCAGTTGGAGGCTTCATTCAGCTTCTGGTATAGGTATACCAGAATAGCTGACCCCCAGTTCCACTGGTGAATGATAGTCAGGTCCATGAAGTAGCAGAGATAAGTCATGTTGACGTATGTTGCACTCTTATCCACAAAGAGTGCAGTGCCTACCAAAAACATGAACCAGCACCAGAGAGCGCACGCACGATGATACTCCGTAAAAAGCTCGTCCTTCGCCTGCTCGAACTCGTCCGCCGCCACTAGGTGGTTCTCATACAACTCTTTCAAGCTGGAGAACCGGATATGGGCCCCACTCGTCGTCCTGCACTCAAACTCAGCCATGTATGAGTCCATACCTAGATAGTCGACCATCCACTCGATCGCCTCGACCCTCTGGATCCGGGAATGGTGCAGCAGTCTCCCTCTGATCGGCAGGTGGAGCAGACAATGAACATCGTGTAATGTGATCGTCAACTCCCCAACCGGTAAGTGGAAAGAAGACGTCTCCCGATGCCACCGCTCCACGAAATCCCCCTGCATGTCATGGCTGATAGTGATATACCCGGTCATGCACAACCCACCGAGACCAGAAGCAGTCACCACATCATTAAACCACTGCGCCTCTGGTTTAAACAGATCAAAAAAATTTCGCGCGTGGTTCACCATTTTTAGCGTCGCCTTTTCGTGTTACAACAAAAACAAAAAAAAAATATTGTTAATTAGACCGTGAAGAAAATGTGAAATAAAAAGCTAAATAAAAAAATGGTTAAATAATAAAGTCGGATAAATTTAAAAAAATACCTCTCCCTCCCAGGCACGTCGAGCGACGTGCTCGTGGTAGGAAATCAGCACGGAAGTGTCCCTAGGCCCTCCCATGTAGCCCTCCTCCTCCTCCTCCCTGTGCGGAGGATCAGCATCAGGTATCTCCTCGTCCTCCTGGTATCTCACCTCCTCCTCCTCCTCCTCCTCCCGCACCTTCTCCTGATGGAAAGAAGATACTCGAGCCAGCCAACTCCTTTATCCAGACAAGGAACCAGGCTCATCCATCTGGTCGGGTACTCGTACTCTACCCGTCTCTGCGTCGATGCCAGCTGCGCCACACGCTCGCGTCTAAACGATGTTGTCTGTGTCTCTCTGCCATGTCTATGACGTGCCTAATTGCTTGCCATTTTCCTGAAAAAATTGAAATCGTTTAGAAAATAAAAATAATCATAGTAAATAATCAAGAAAATAAAAAATGCAAATAATCAAGAAAATTAAAAAAAAAATGCAATTCTGACTCATTTCGGAAGTTCATTTCCGAAACTGGTGAGGGAGGTGTTTTCAGAAATGAACTTTCGTAACCCCCCCGCGAACACCATTTTTGCAGGTTTCATGGCAGGCACCCTAAACACTTCAAAACCAGTTTTTATGCTTCTAAACAACCCTAGAGACTTCTAACAACCTACCCCTATATCATTTTTCTAATTCCTAAAAACCCTATTATGCATTTCAATCATAGATCTAAAGTTTTAGAAACTTACAAATTGAAGGTGATTGTGATGCTTTAGAATGTAGTAGAACAAGTAGATGAAGCCTTTGAAGTAGCCTTGGAAGTTGGTTTGCTGAAAATCTTAGAGAGGTTGAGATTGAAAGTGATTTAGGGTAAATGTGTTTTGGGGGAGGCTGTTTTGTTTAAACAGCAGAACGCGCAATATTTCGGAAATGCATTTTTGAAATGTTGTTTTCGGAAATACATTTTTGAAAAAAAAATTATGTAAAAAAAAAGTGATTTCGGAAATGGATCTCCGAAATCAGTTTTTTTTTAACTTCGGAAATGCATTTCCAAAGTAAATAGGCATTTAGAGAATTTCAGCGAGAGTGGTCAAGAAAGAAGGGAGGTCAACAAAGAAATTTTCATATTTTAATATGGCCCATTTAAAACCGATGTGGGAATATCATTCCATCATAATTCAAAGAGGATAAAACAATTTTTTTTAAGTTGAAAATTCACTCAAATAATATAATCAAAATTATATAAAAATAGTTGGAAAAAAAACCACAACTTGTGTGTTGTTCCTCTTTACACGAGTCTTTGCACTTCTCTAAAAGATCCACAATTTCTAACTAGAGAAATAAAAAGTGTCAAATCAAATTTTCTATAATAAAAAATCAAATATACTTTTTAATTATACTAATTAAATTATCTTACATGATTAAAGATATCATTAAAAAAAAATACTAAATGTTGCCTTAAAATATGGATCATTTTTATCGTCAACAATACATTGAATAATCACGTTATTACCATCCACACATTTATTTAGTAACCAACATTCATACAAAATGAATTTAAAATACATATTTGAATACTCATGAAATTATAACATCATATTCTTGATCAAATTTGGAGTTTTTTTTCAAAGTCATACATTCATTTTGATTGTTTAATTTAATTTACTCCACAATCTATAATATAAGAAAATTAATGGTTGTAGAAAAGTTCAAATTACCCTTATTTGATTTTTTGTCACCACATTAAAATTGTAGTTTTTTGGTCTTTGTAACATAAAGTTCTTAATTTTATTATTAAAATAATACAACTCTTATATTTTATCAAACTTATCAAATCTCTCTCTATTCTCTATTTTTTTTCTCTTTCATCACTTTCCCACTTCTTTTTAAAAAAAAAATCTATCAATCTATAATCTATAATATAAGAAAATTAATGGTTGTGGAAAAGTCCAAAATACCCTTATTTGATTTTTTGCCACCACATTAAAATTGTGGTTTTTTGGTCTTTGTACCATAAATTTCTTAATCTATAATATAAGAAAATTAATGGTTGTGGAAAAGTCCAAAATACCCTTATTTGATTTTTTGCCACCACATTAAAATTGTGGTTTTTTGGTCTTTGTACCATAAAGTTCTTAATTTTATTATTAAAATAATACAACTCTTATATTTTATCAAACTTATCAAATCTCTCTCTATTCTCTATTTTTTTTTCTTTCATCACTTTCTCACATCTTTTTTCAAAAAAAAAAAAACTATCAATCTATAATCTATAATATAAGAAAATTAATGGTTGTGAAAAAGTCCAAAATACCCTTATTTGATTTTTTACCACCACATTAAAATTTTGGTTTTTTGGTCTTTGTACCATAAAGTTCTTAATTTTATTATTAACATAATACAACTCTTAGACCATTTACAATGGGGGTGTTGAAAAAATTATTCAATAGTTGAATGTCTACAATGGTTTGTTGAATGAGGTGTTTAATATGATGTGGATTAATTGGTGTTGAAAAGATTCAACATGTTGAATGAGAAAAAAGTGGGGCCACATGCAACACTTTACACAATTTTATTGGTTGTTGTGATTATTTAGATTTTATTTTCTTTTAATCATTTAAAATTAATTATTTCATAGTAAATAAATTTTTTATTTATTTTTATTTTTATCAAAATTCATTATTTTTTTTCCTCTATAAATAGAGACTTGGTTCATTTGATTTGGACTCATAAAAAAAATTCACTTTTAATTGATAATAGATATTAATATATAATCATAAAAACAAAACTTTAAAAGAAAATAAGAATATGATGTGAGGTAGGGTGTTGAATTTTATTAAACAAAACTATTGTAGTGAAAAAAAATTGAATAGGTGTTGAATTATTAGGTGGAAGAGAGAGAAGATGATGTGGAAGATAAAAAGTGAAAAGTAGGGTGTTGAATAATGTAACCATTGTACATAGTCTTATATTTTATCAAACTTATCAAATCTCTTCCTATTCTATATTTTTTTTTCTCTTTCATCACTTTCTCACTTCTTCCTTCCAAAAAAAATCTATCAATCTATCTATAATATAAGAAACTTAATGGTTGTGGAAAAGTCCAAATTACCCTTATTTGATTTTTTGTCACCACATTAAAATTGTTGTTTTTTGGTCTTTGTAACATAAAGTTCTTAATTTTATTATTAAAATAATACAACTTTTATATTTTATCAAACTTATCAAATCTCTCTCTATTCTCTATTTTTTTCTCTTTCATCACTTTCTCACTTCTTTTTTCAAAAAAAAAACTATCAATCTATAATCTATAAAATAATAAAATTAATGGTTGTGGAAAAATCCAAAATACCCTTATTTATTTTTTTGCCACTACGTTAAAATTGTGGTTTTTTGGTCTTTGTACCATAAAATTTTTAATTTTATTATTAAAATAATATAACTTTTATATTTTATCAAACTTATCAAACCTCTCTCTATTCTCTATTTTTTTTCTCTTTCATCACTTTCTCACTTCTTTCTTCCAAAAAATATATATCAATCTATAATATAAGAAAATTAATGGTTGTGGAAAAGTCCAAAATACCCTTATATTTGTAAATGATACCTAAAAAAAATGAAGTCTGTTTACGGGAAAAAATCTATTATTGACTTAAATATTTTTATATACGAGAAATTGTATTTATGATCAAATATTTTTGATCAGAAAATGGTATACGGGAAAAAATATATTATTGATCTAAATATTTTAATATACGAAAATTTAATATTGATCCAAATATTTTTGTAAATAATACCTAAACAAAATTAATATTTGTATACGGAAAAAAACTATTATTTACGAAAAATGGTATTTATGACCCAAATATTTTTCATTTAAAATGGTATTCGGGAAAAAATTTATTATTGATCTAAATATTTTTATATACGAAATTTACTATTGATCCAAATATTTTTGTAAATGATACCTTAACAAAAATGAAGTCTCTATACGGGAAAAAAATCTATTATTGATTTAAATATTTTTATATACACGGGAAAAAATTTATTATTGATCTAAATATTTTTATATATGAAATAATCAATTATTTATCTAATATATAAAGATAAAGTAAGATGAAGACCATGTCAAAATGACATTTTACTCCTTGTCAAAGTTTTGAAACACAACTTTCATTTCCCTATCCGATATTCTACCCATCATCGTTCACTTCAACATGGCGGTTTCACCTTACGCCGCCGTTTCAACACCGCGTGTTTGTTCTCCGCCTAGGTCAAAACCTCACTCTTCTATTCAATCCTCTAAATTATTCAATTCAATTTCAACTAATTCTCACTGCGTTTTCGCTTTTACCAATGCAGTGTTTCCACTAAAATCAACTCTGGATTGAAACTCCAATCTTTACGTGTGCCCTTTTCTTTCTTCTTATTCAATTTCACCCCTTTCTTTCGTTTTTCGCTTACTGTTTTCATTTGCAGGTCCTCTTGGAGCGCTCTCAGTTTCTTCTAACGTAAATGCTCAGTTTTTCGGTAAAGTTTACAAAGTTCTCAATTTCCGGTAATTCTCATAAACCCTAAATCTGAAAACACAGTGTTTTTGTTTACGCCATTACACTAGAAGGGTTTTTACAAAAGTTATATATATGGTTGTATAAAAAGATTGATATAAGCAGTGCCTAATTTTCATGTTCTCAGGTATGCTAACCAGAAACCAGTTAGGGCACAAATTCAAATGATGCCCATTGGAACTCCTAGAGTCCCCTATAAAACACCTGGTGAAGGAGGTTGGCAATGGGTTGATTTATGGAATGCCCTTGTAAGTTGTTATATCTCGATATATTTATCATTAGGCAATACTCATAGACTATGAAACACAAACACCAGAAATACGATACTAACACTCACACCTCGAACCAATAATAATTTGAAAAAATGAATAAATTAAACGAAATCACAAATGTCGGTGTCAGACACGGACACTGATGCAAACACTCCTTTGTCACATAGTTATGGATCTCATATAAATATCAGATACTTTTTTATGAAGTTAATTTCTACAAAGGACTTTGCATTATTTGATGCAGTATCGAGACCGTATTATCTTCATTGGACAAGATATAGATGAGCAATTTAGTAATCAAATATTGGCAACTATGCTGTATCTGGACAGTATAGATAGCTCCGAGAAGCTCTATATGTACATTAATGGTCCTGGTGGGGATGTAAGTAATGATTCTAGTGTTAGGAGATCAATAGTTGTATCCTTCTGTTTCTTGCTTCATGTTCCTTTAGACTATCGGGTATTTAACTTGCTTCAACTTTCAACATTTGCAGCTTACACCATGCATGGCTCTCTATGATACCATGCAGAGCTTGAAGACTCCTATAGCAACTCATTGTATTGGCCAAGCTTATAATTTTTCAGCGTTTCTTCTTGCAGCTGGAGAAAAGGTGTTGTATTATTCTACTGTCTATTGATACAACTTGTAGAAGTTAAGCTTGTCATAGTACAGAGTTTAATGGTTAGAGATTTTGCAATTTTAATATAATCAAAGATTATCTATGTTAAGGAGTTGTATAGTTAGAGATTTACCTTATCAATATAATTAGGGATGACATATGTTGAATGGACTTAGTACTTACCTACAGAAGTAATACTTTTGCATTATACACAAATATGGTTAAGGGTCATGCTTGACATTTATATATATTTAAAATGAATGTATCATATCATTATATACAACCTTAAAAGAAGAAAATAAGTTATTTTGCAGCTTCTGTAGCCAATGGTGAGTGCCTCGCATGTATTATATTTATAGCCAATGGTGAATGATCATAGTATCTGCAATACCTATTGTGGATTGCATGTTAAAATGAAAAAGTTGGCAGGTTCGATAGTTTGAAAATTCGGAAAGGCAAGCTAAATGAGATGAAAGGACTGTAATAAAATTCTACTTTTTTTTCACTCATCAATTTGAATCAAAATCTTACTCCCAATCTTCAACCTTATGCTCCATTCTGCTTTGTTGTTGCATTCATGTCTAATTGGTTTTGTGATGTTCTTCTGATGAGTCCTTGTGCCTTGCGCTTGCTGTGTTGAGTCCTTGTGCCTTGCGCTTGTGCTTGCTGTGTTGAGTCCTTGTGCCTTGCGCTTGTTGTGTTGAGTCCTTGTGCCTTGCGCTTGTTGTGTTGAGTCCTTGTGCCTTGCGCTTGTTGTGTTGAGTCCTTGTGCCTTGCGCTTGTTGTGTTGAGTCCTTGTGCCTTGCGCTTGTTGTGTTGAGTCCTTGTGCCTTGCGCTTGTTGTGTTGAGTCCTTGTGCCTTGCGCTTGTTGTGTTGAGTCCATTGACATCTCGTGTTATGAAAGTTGTTTTGATGATCGATTAATCTTTTGCAATGTTCTGTCTTATTGAAGGGATATCGTACTGCAATGCCTCTTTCAAGAGTTGCTCTCCAATCTCCAGCAGGCTCTGCTCGGGGCCGGGTATGTCTGTCTTTTGTCCGAGATTGACATCATCAGTAATACCTTGTTTATGTAAGAATGTGTTGCTTTTAATTTTGATGCTAACATCATGAAAACTTTCAGGCTGATGACTTTCGAAATGAAGCAGATGAACTTCTTAGAGTCAGAGATTACCTTTTCGATGAGTTAGCTAGCAAAACCGGCCAGCCCCGTGAGAAGGTCAGTTCACTTTACAATGAATGTAACTCATGGAAATAAATAAGTATTTGAAACTTCTGTTATGGTTTCTATATCATGACTGTATAATTGTTTGACCTATGAACTTACTGCAAGACAAAAAAAGAAGTTCTCGATAAATCATTAGATTTTCTTTGCAGATGAAGTCAAATTCAACTGACACACTGCTTCCACAAGGATATATGTTAATTCAACCTTTTGTTATTTAAGCCTCGTTTTGTGTATCTTAGTTCCTTCTTTCCTAGACGTTTATGTTAAAATTTTATAGAAATTGTATTTGCTGGAAAACTAATGTTTTTAATGCATCTCTTCAGATTACTGAAGACTTGAATAGGATGAAACGATTCAATGCACAAGAGGCCCTTGACTATGGGCTCATTGACAAAATTATCAGGCCACGCCGCATAAAACCCGAGGCACCTAGCAGGAATGCAGGCACAGGCATTGGTTAAGACCTCTTAGTTTACACTCCGTTTATATTTGCAGAACCAGAATGTTTCTCATTTTATTTCCTTAATCAAGTTTGGGAATATGTATAATCTTGGGGTAGTCATATTCTGTTGTTCATATCTTGATGCTCGTTGCTTGAATTCCAACTCTTCATTGTGAAACTTTACGATGTCCTCTATTTTCTCTTGAAAATTTATCACATCTCAGTACATTATTAACAACCTTTACAGCTTTTACCAGTCTTTTTTCATACATGTCTGGATTACTTAAGATGATACTCTTTAGGCTATAACTTTTCTTTTCTTGCAATGGAAAATATGACTATTTTCTATATAGTTTTCAGACTTATGCAATATTGTGGGTTTTATAACTGCGACAAAGTTTTGTTTACTTTTGATCAATACTTTTCTATAGTAAGTTAATCTTTAAGTACCCTTTCATTGTCAAACTTTTTTTCTTATAGCAATAAACATTTTCCAATTTTATTACAAAACCAGAAAAAAATTATTGGAATCAAAGCGATTTGAAATTTCAAAACAAAGTTAACAACATATTGATGTGACAAACACAAAAAATATGGCCATGGAAAAATGAATTTCTGACACTGCTAAGTAGGTTAACAACATATTGATGTGACAAACACAAAAAATATGGCCATGGAAAAATGAATTTCTGACCCTGCTAAGTAGGGATTGAAAACGAAAGAAGGAAGTAAAATGACGATTAAAATGCATTAGGTACTGTCATGTAATAAGAAAGAAAAAGAAAATGAAAAAGAAAGTGAGATAAAACATATGCTGGTCCTGATACATCCAGAGTTCAATAACCTTAACACAACAAACAAACAAGGAAAAGCGAGACAATAATTAGGAACCCCATTAGTGTTGTAAGCAGCTAAATACAAATGCATATGTATAAGGGATTCCTTAAGAAATCAACCGCCAGGAAGTGCTACATTAATGTCAGAAACAGGTTTTTCCTTCGCTTCTGGTGCTTGCACAGCAGACCAATTATCTCCACGGAAGGAAGTTACTGATGATAGAATAGGTATTGGATCAAGAGTAGGGATGGGAACAACAGCAGCCGTTGTCACAGTTGATATCACATCATGTTTCTGATTTCTTGCCTTTTGCTCATTGTGGTTTTCTGCCATAAAACTACCAACCACTACCTGATTGAGACATGTTTGAAATAAGAATGATCAGAGTCAAATAAGCCTGGTATGAAGTAGAAAATACAAAATCACTAGGTAATGCAAATGCATGTTGCTAGAAATGGAGTTGTCTCTTATGGATAGAAGAACACATACCTGCACTGGACTTGCAGCCACCAATAGACCAGCTACTCCTCCACCAACAACACGGCCATCAGGACTTGATAAAGAAACACTCATACCACCTGATCTGCTCCGTGTTCCTCCGCTATCGTTTGGCATGAAAGAACCAGATAAAGAAAGAATTTCAAACAGTCCCTGTAGAAACAGCAGCAAGGAAGATGAGATTTTCACCCATAAAGGACATCACAAGTTTCAGAAGGCTAAAGAAGCAGTAATACTTAAAACACAAATGCAGAATGGAAAACATGGATGTTTGATGAAGATCCAACACTTGTATTTTAAATCGAATTTAAAATACATGATTAAATATGAGTTGCCTGATATTCAATCAACGACTGAAACATGTAACTGATCAATGTGCAAAAATAATCCAATTCCAGGATATGCTCAAATGCATAATGGAGCAATATGAAAGTCTCTACTATGAGAAGAAACAATACAATAAATATGCACAAACTTTTCACCTCATATGTCAATGTGCCCCCAGAAGCATCGGGCTGACGAAGTGTGACACTTTTTATGACACCATTTGCTGAAAGAACGCATAAAGCTCGAGGCCCTTGCTGAGAAAATGATATCACCTTCATAGTAACATCCTAAGATAACCAAAAGAAAAATCATTGTCCATCGCCGGTTAGACTATTTTCCAGTTATCACAGTATAGGCAATAGATTACTTCTTCTGAAATTTACCTCTCCAGTATTAACAGTAATGATGTGAGGTGTGAAATTTGAACCAGCTGAGCTAGGAACCCATTCACCTAAAGTCATAACAATCCATATGATCAAGTAAGCTATAGATGTATTGGAAGGAAGGACCACTTAAATGCGTAAGTTAGTTACTAGTAAATTGATTTTGACTGAATTGATAATGTTAAATTGATTATGGTTATAAGTGATTTGAAGCATTAAGTTTAAGTTGAAGTTTGAAAGCTTCTGAATATCAGACATAACAAGATTCCACCCTACAATACACTACAGACCCACAAAGCTAAGTCACCTTTTAGGACTACATCACATTATCAAAGGTCCCACATCTAAAACCACTTCCACATAAGTCAACAACCGATTACAAATTTTCAACAACACAAAGAGACCCAAACAAACACAACACAATCCAAAATAGTAACATTTCATACTCAAAATAGTTAGTTATCAATCAATACCTATATTTTCCAACTCGAACTTCGCTTTGCTCACCGAACTAACTGGCCGCACTTTCGCACGCTTCTCCGCCGTGAAGTCGATCACCGGCGGCAACGGAGCAGACGAAGATATCGGCTTCGGAGACAGCGCCATCCTCACCGAACCGTCCGCTGCATACTTCCTCGGCCGGCCTCTCTTCTTTTTCTCAGGAACCGTCGTATCTACCGGAGACACCGTCACCGCCACCACCGCCGTTTGCGGCGGATTCTGCGGCTGAGAATTTCCTTGAACCGCTGTAGTAAACTGAACTGCCGATCCACCGGTCGGAGTTTGGTTGTCGGTTCTCGGTGCTACATGATACTCCGACGGAGCATCCGATCCCACCACCGTAACGCCACCACTAACACCGCCGCCAGCCTCCATGTTTTCAAACAGTTATTAACTTCAATTTCTCATTATTTTCTTCAAACTTCACTGCTATGCTGGTAAATATTTTTTCCAAAAATAAAAACAGATGAAAAACTTAAAACTAAAATTTAAATTAAAAGTTAAAAAATCTGAGCATAAAATTGCACCATTTGCATAAATTTCATCGTTAAAAAAATTGCAGAATTTTAAAGAGAAAAAAAAAATCTGGTTTTGAGAAAATAGAAGGAAAATAAGGGAGTGAAATTTGAAAATTTTTGGAGTTTCCAAAGGAAATGAAAATGTCCAATTTAATAAAATGTCCTAACTTTCCTAAGTGTGTCCAAATTGAGATTAAAAAATTAAACAGGAAAAGGAGAGATTTGTATTAAAATATTATTTGTATGAATTAATATTAAATGAATAAATAATATTTAACATAAATAATTATTAGGATATGGTTGGAATCTGGTGGAGAAATATATAAAATAATTTTAAAGTTGTTGGGAGGGCTTTCTTTTTCTTTCCCCATTTTAAAATTATATTTTATGGAAATGGGGAAAATAAAATAGAGATTACCATATGGGATTATTATTATATTAGATTAGATTAATATTTAATGGTAAAGTAAAATAGGTTGCCTAGAAATAAAGAAATTGTCTTGGAAAGGAAAGGAAAACTCTGGCTTTTTTGTTTTTTCACGCTTAAGCAAAATAAATAATTGTTTATTTATGAGTGGAAAAAATTGTAAAGCAAATCATTCATAAATTGTGTCTTCATTTAATTAGAGAGGAGTATATACATTATGAATGAGTCAACAAACAAGTAGGGCGAGTATCCCTTATACTCTGTGTGAATGTGAATTTCATTGCCTATTAAAAAAAAAAAAAAAACAAACAAGTAGGTAGTATAGCATACACAAAACATATACATATAGTATTAAAGTGTTTGCTTAAGTTCCAATATTTTTCCACCACAAACGACTTATTTTTCAAAGTCCAACCATGCCTAATTGTTGACTTCATTCAAGCACTTTTTTTTTTTTAATATTAGTTATTCAGATTTAAAAAAATAGATTTTTTTTTATATTTTTAAAAATAAATTTTACAAAATCATTTTTTAAATATTATAAAATTTCTTATATTTTTTTTAAAATTAAAACATTAATTTTAATATTCTAAAACATAAACAAATATTATTAAAGACCAAAACATAGACAAAATTTTAATTTTTAAAAAAAAGTTATATTTCAAAATTGATTTTGATGAAACTTTATTTAAAATAGCTTCAAAATTAAGTGACTTTTTGAAATGATATCCAAAAAAAGTTTTAATAAAACGATAAAATACTTAAAATAACTATTCATACCAAATTTTTAGTTAAAGCTTTTATGAAAAGTTTCTTTGTACATTTACACAAAATTATGTGAAATTATAAAAAAAAATATTTAAAATAAAAATCAAAACAAACGAACTCATAATAACAAGAGTCTTAGAAGCTATACTGTCTAACAAAATATATTGTTTCTATCTTTATATTATGTGTTTATATATATATATATACTATAGTTTTAAAAAAAAATGGTTATTGACAAAGAGGTTTCGCCCTTTGATTGGGCGGAAGAGTGTAAAAAAGAAAGGTTACACCCATTGCTATGGGAGAACCTTCTAAAATGTGCTTATTTTTTATTTATTAATATAATAATTAAATAAGAATTAAATAAAAATAAAATTACAATAAATTGATCTTGACGAGGTCGGAGTAATCGATGACCAGTGTCACGGTAAGGAGTTTGTAAAATTCGCGTAGACATTTTACGAGGCATGTCATCATTTATAAATCCAGTCGTCGACCATTTCTTCATTTATAAATTCAGTCGTCGTCGCATTGCCATAACTTAACCTGGTTTCCTCGTTATTCTAGTTTTGTTGGGTGGTGGTAGACATTGTGGTTTGCATGAAGGGGACGTAATGCTCTTGTGATGAACACGGGGTAAATTATTATGGTAGAAATGCAAACACTTCCCATATATACAGATGACGACACTATTATTGATGGGAAACAAATCTTCCACCGACTATCTAGGCATTCCGACCATGCATAAGAGGTTTTTCATATTGCAAGCCTATACTTCAAATTGATGGTACCTGATTATATGGTAAGTACAAGGGTACGCTACTTATGGCGGTAGAAAAGGATGACAACCGTAATATTTTTCCAGTTGCTTTTGCCCTTGTGGAAAGTGAGAGGGCTGATGGTTGGGGGTTCTTTCTAAATAACTTGAGAATGTATGTTGCTCCTCAACCAGGCATATGTTTGATTTTAGAAAGACATGCATCGATCGAAAGTGCATAAAATAATCCAGATAATGGTTAACATAATCCGTCATTTGTGCATGTCTACTGTATCAGACACATTGCACAAAATTTCATGAGGGAAATCCAAAACATAAACCTCAGAATTTTTTTATTAACATGGGTAAGTATATATTTTCTAAGATTATATCTTAGTCAATAATATATTATAACATTAACCCATTTTTTATAACTTATAGGGTATGCTTTAAACCAACCAAAATTTCAATATTACTGGAGTGAAATTGGTTTGGCTAATGGTCATGCTTTAAGGTGGGTAGAAAATATTTCAATAGAAAAATGGACAAGGGCATTTGACGAGGGTCGGCGTTGGGGTCACATGACAACGAACTTCGTCGAGTCAATGAATTCAGTATTTAAAGACCTTGTTTTCTTGCCCATGAATTACAAACCCTTCTGGTTGATCCATATAGATTTCTTCTTCTAAGTCACCATTTAAAAAGATGTTTTAACATCCATTTGGTGTATTATTAAGTTATAAATAGTAACAATTGAAATCAAAACCCTAATGGATGTAATTCTAGTGAATGGAGAAAAAGTATCGAAGAAATCTATAATTTCTCTCTGCCAAAAACCTTTGGCTACAAGTCGAGCCTTGCACTTATCAACTGTTCTATCAGGTTTTAGTTTCTTTTTCAAAACTCATTTACAACCGATTGGTTTGCAACCGGGAGGCGAGTCTACTAAGTTATATGTCATGTTAGATTCTATAGACCCTATCTCATTGTTAATAGCTTCTTGAAACAAATATGCATCCAAAGATGACAAGGCTTCTTGAAGATTTGTTGGATCTTCTTATATAGTATAAATCGTATAATTGATCCCATAGTCTTAAGCAACTCTTACTCTTTTATTACATCGAAATTATGTTTTTACTTCGTCGTTGCTTTATGTGCTTCTTATCCTAAGAATATGACTCGAATCAGTGCCCACACTATTTCTCGATTTAAAAGGAAATTTATCTTCATAGAACCCAACGTCATTTGATTCTAAGATCACTTTAACATTTGGGTCATAAAACCTATATGCCTTACTTTTAGCTGCACATACAATAAATACACATTCATAGGCTCTACTAGCGAGTTAAACTCGCTTCAGATCCATAATTCTGACTTAAGTCAAATAACCCCAAGTTCTAAAGTAAGACAAGTTTGGTTTTCTTTTCTTCAATATCTCATAAGGAGATATATTATTTTTAGACTTGAGAACTCTATTCATGAAATAACAAATAGTTAATAAATTTCCCCTCCCTCACCAGTGAAGAGCAATACTAGTATTTAACATAATTGCAACAATAAGTTCAATAAGAATTCTATAATTTCTATCTACTTTACCATTTATTTCATGAGAATATGGTGCAGACGTTTCATGTACAATTCAATGTTGTTTATAAAATTCATTAAATAAACTGAAATCATATTTAGATCCCTTGTCACTACGGAGTTTCTTAATCTTCTTACTAAATTGAATTTCAATTTCATTTACAAAAGTCTTATATAGCATTGACTAAACCCTGTCTTATTTAGTAGAAAACTAGAGATAAGATTCTTTATAATCTTATAGGTATGCATGACATCCTTCAAGGTTAAATTCTTTTCGGAGGTGGACTTCAACTCCACGTCTCTAATATCGACAATGTTAATGGTGTAGACAACTTCCAACAATACTTTCTTATGTGTGTGTGTTTTGAATATTCCACGATCATAACAAACATGACAAAGGAGTCAATATAATCCATCAACCATCAAATTCACCAATCATGTTGATTTTAGTGATCAAAGCAATAAGTTGCTCAATAGTTAGGTTAACTTGTGCAATAGGGATAACGCATGGCTTAAGCCATATCTTACATCTCTTAATCATATGACCTGGTTTTCCATAACTAAAGCCAGATAAAACACCAGTGTCATTTCTTTATGGTGGTGGTGGTTGTTGCCTATCAATTGGCGTAATTGGGGCCCTTGAAGGGTTCTCATTCTTAATTAGGTTCACAACATTGCGGTTCTAATTTTTTAACCATTTTCCAAATGGCTTCAGAACTAACATTTTCTTTTTGTTGTTTGAAACAACCAAGACGTTTTCTTTTTAATCTTGTCTCTAAGATTCTTCTTCAATTCGAAAGTGAATAATCAGATTCTCACTTAAATTTTTATTTATTTTGTGGCAAAATAGATTTTTTTTTTCTAAAAAGTTTCAAACTAGTGGTAGTTTGTCAATAATAAAAGTAATTTGAAAGACTTCTTCTAAATACATATCTTTGATGATGATCTCATAATCAATTTTTTTTTAAAGTTCGTAACACTGAATCTTCACAGACCTTTCATCCATACCATCTAATACTTTACATAGTCGCTAACTACATACTACTTTGCTCCAACTTCTTCGGTGTCATCCAAGCCTCTTAAACATGTTTTGTAATATCGCAGCTAATGTAATAATCATATAGATCATCTACTAGTCCAATCATAATACGATTTTGTAAGGATAATCATTTTTTCCCATAATGTTATTTTTTGTCCTGAGCTGTAAATCATTTGATTAAATATGTACATCAGATTCACCTTCAACACAATTAAGTGTTCCATCTAAATCAATAGATTTCTTACCGTTAATTTCTTTCGTAACCATGGCAGTTCAAAACGTCTTAAAATACTTGTTTTATGGTTTAGAAATATTGCCACAAAAGAAATGACCAGGTTGAGTCGTGGACTACATCATTCTCTTTAAGACTTCTTGCATCACTGTCCAAAATTATGCAAAGCACTCACTCAACCATGACGCCTCCAGGATCAAACAATGGTAGGTAATCGGTTTAGAAATACATCCTCTGATGGTACAAAAACTATTTGAATATGATATAAATACCACTCGTGGTATCTGGCTTACCGACCAGTCATATTAATTTCTCAAACTGTAAACTCGGTTTTTTGAGGCGAACTGACTCCTTGCTCTTTTTATATTTTTTATTTTTTTTATTATTATTTTTTTGCAAGAGTCGCCACCGACTTTTATTTTATCCAAAAAAGGAAAGGCATAAAAGAACAGGAAAGACCTTTTGACAGATTTTGGGTTCGGGGGGTTGGTTATACAAAGGGAAGGTTTTAAGCACCCTTTGTATCCATGGTTATCCATGGGCTCTTAATTGCTTAGCTCACTTTTTTAAATGCTTTGTTGATTTGAAAATAGAAGAAGTGAAGATGGACAATAGGTCACATAGGTCTCTGAAGAGTTTCACCGGGAATAATGCCCTTCAAATACCAGATGAAAGTTTTGAAAATAGATGAGAAGTTTTGAAAATTCGTTGTTTGAAAATGGAAGTGTTTGAGCAAGCAATTAGGAGTTACTTACTCTTAATTTATAAGATCTTTCCTGTATGTTAGCAAAATAGACAAATAGAAAATAGCAGAAACATAAATAATATGTCCAAATGGACAAAGAGAAAATAACAGAAACATAAATAATACGTCCAATTGGACAAAGAAAAAATAGCATAAACATAAATAATACGTCCAAATGGACAAAGAGAAAATAACAGAAGCATAAATAATATGTTCAAATGGACAAAGAAAAAATAGCATAAACATAAATAATATGTCCAAATGGACAAAGAAAAAATAACAGAAACATAAATAATATGTCCAAATGGACAAAGAAAAAATAGCGGAAACATAAATAATATGTCCAAATGGACAAAGAGAAAATAGCGGAAACATAAATAATATGTCCAAATGGACAAAGAGAAAATAGCGGAAACATAAATAATATGTCCAAATGGACAAAGAAAAAATAGTAGAAATATAAATAATATGTCCAAATGGACAAAGAAAAAATAGCAGAAATATAAATAATATGTCCAAATGGACAAAGAAAAAATGACAGAAATATAAATAATATGTCCAAGTGGACAAAGAAAAAATAACAGAAATATAAATAATATGTCCGAGTGGACAAAGAAAAAATAACATAAACATAAATAATATGTCCAAATGGACAAAGAAAAAATGACAGAAATATAAATAATATGTCCAAGTGGACAAAGAAAAAATAACAGAAATATAAATAATATGTCCGAGTGGACAAAGAAAAAATAACATAAACATAAATAATATGTCCAAATGGACAAAGAAAAAATGACAGAAACATAAATAATATGAATAATAAAATAAAGTATAAAGCAAGAAATATAAAGAACAATATAATAAAATGCGGAATTTAAAGTTAATTGTTAGATGTTAAATATAACCATCTTGAAACTTGTCAAGTATGTTATCAAAGTTAGTAATAAAGATTGATGGTGAGTGAAGGATGTTCTCGGATTTAAATTCAATGGAACTTTATCAGAAGCTTGATAAAATCATAGCGACTACACGATAAAATTCCATAAGTCTTAAATCAACCGCATACAATTCTCTTCCATGTTTGATCTTTTTTATCCCAATTCAAGACAAAGAAAAAGATAAGAAATAATATCAAATAATAAATAAATATAAATATAAAACAAATTAAGCTTAATATTTTTTGTGATTTTCTTGGAATTGATTTTTTAGTTAATTAACAAACTAATTAAACAAATAATTATACAAATAATTAAACTTAACAAAAAATATTCTTTTTTATGTCAAAAATTAGATTATAAAAATATAAACCTAAATCTAAAAGGAAAATATTTTTGGAGTTTTTTGATTGGTTGAAAATAATTAAAAAAAAAAGCAATATTTACATAATTACTAATTAATTAAGCAAAATAAATTAATTATGAAAAGAAATAAAATATTTTTATGTTAAAAATTAAATAAACATTTTATCAACTTAAAACTAAAATTAAAACATTTTTTTTGAGAAATTGAAAATATGCATAAATATGGAGTTTTTAATTCATGAACTCCTAACACTACTACATATTAAAAATTACATTGTACTTACTCTATGATGTTCCAAGAGTGGAATAGAGTGATTGAAATTGATTGAAAGTGGCTATTTGAATGAGCCTTGATTTTTACAAGTTTCTTGAAACTTTTGAAAAATATAAAACTTATGCTATGCTTTTGGAGTGTGTTGTTATTCTTCTCTTGTTCCTCCTCCTCTTTTTTCTCTCCCTTGAATGAAGAAAATGAAGTTCTATTTATAGGCAAAGAGTCTGATCTTGGAAGCCTTGCAAGTGGAAATTGTCATGATTGATTTTGTGGAAAAAATATGATAATGGAATATTTTCAATGAGTGTATTTCTTAACCATGGTTAAAACACTCAAGTATTATTCTCTTCAATCTTGCAATAATATATTTAAACATCTTGAATTGGTCTTGATTGGCAACCATAAGCATCTTTGATAATATCTTTGAATTATCTCACTTTAATTAAACTTTAAATGAATAAAATTTAATTAAAATGAAATAAAAATGTCATGAATCATGGATGGGTCGTGGATGCCCTTTAAACATATGAGAATCAAGATTGAATCACAAAAGAATTGGCCTTTTTGAAAAAAAATCAAATTTTGGTCATTACTTGTTTCATGCATTTTTCCAAAAAAGGTCAACTTCATCAAGGCATATCTCCCTCAATTTTGATCCTATGAAAGTGTTCTTTAACTTTTTGGAAAGCCCAAGATGTCCTCTACAAGACACTTTGGAAGCGTTTTTGCATTTGGAGAAGTTATTTTGATGATATGGGCTTTGACAAAAAACTGCTTTTTGTTGACTTTCAAAATGACCCGTAATGTTTTGGCTTATATCTCTTAGGCGGAAGCATTTCTTGACCTTGGTCCCAACATCAAAGTTGTAGAGAATTGAATTTCCTTGAGAATGAGCTTTGGTTGGAATTTTTCTGATAAATTATGAGAGAGTTATGGTCGGTCAAAGTTCAGTTGACTTTTAGGTAAAAAACTCTAATTTTGCAATTTTGAGTTTTGTCGATTTCTGAACTTTTCTTGATGAATTATGATCAACCATTGATCACATGATGAATCTTTTGACAAAATATGGATGTTGACCAAAAATTGCATTTTTGACTGTCTGTTGACTTTTTGGTCAAACTGGTCGTCTGTTGACTGTTTGAGCTGTTGACTGTGCGTCCGAGCGAATCGAAGTTTGAAAATTTGTCTGGTGGTACTTTGAGACGTATGTAGATCCATGAAATCCATTTGAGGTCTCAAAAACTCGTTCTCCTGAAAAAAATAAAAAAACCTAGTTAGGGACTGTTTGTGTAGGAGACAGTTAGGCGTACCTGATTTTTGTGCAGTGTTGAGTCTCTGTTGACCACGTGATTATCAGAAGACTTCTAGAACAAAATCTTGGAAATTTGAAGTGCGAAAAATTGATTTGACTGATGGTACAAACACGGAGAATTGCGCTGATAGCGGGTTTGACTGGTAACTAGCTGTCCGGGTATTAACGTAACAGTTAAAGTGAAAATTCAACAGTTAAAGTTAATTTTTTCTTTTTTTGTTTTTGTTGTGTTAATGGTGAAAAATTTATTTACCTGAGCTGTTAGAAAAACACAAACATAATAAATAAATAAAATATACTGTACGCGAACGAAAATACCGATAATAACCTTGAAAAAAAATATTTAATGCACAGAAAAATAAATATTTAACACACATAATATTATCTTGATAATTAAACTACCGTACGACAGATAGTACAACATTTAATACTAACAGTACAAATATTACATAATATAATGAACAGTACAACAAATAAAATAAACGGTACACTATTTGAAAGCGACAAATACAACAAACTTTAAAAATGACGATTAATAATCCATGCTATGAACAACAGAAAATAGATGATCGGAAGTGTAACCATCGCAGGTCCGCATTTTTCAGGACTATGCAGACAGAAGAAGGACATGATCACCGTAAAAATAGTGATGACTATAAGAAAAAGTGTATCCATCCACTTTGCCATTTTTGCCGAGGAAGAAGAGAAAATAATTATGAGATAGAAGTTTGAGAAATTTGGGAGATGAGTGAAATTTGATGTGAGAATTTATGGAAAAAATGAGGAGTATTTATAGAGTGAAAAGAGAGAGATAGAGACGTTGGGAGTGGAGTGTACCGTTTGAATAGTAGTAGGATTTGAAAAAAAAAGTATGGTAGGTTTTGAAAAGAAAAAGGGTATAGAATAAAGCTAGGATTTGATTTTGAAAAAAAAGATTTGAAAAGAAAGAAAGAGATTTTAAAAAAAATAATATAGTATAAAAATAAAAATTAGTGGGAAATAAAACCAAGAATAATTTAATTGTTACCAGTATAATCTGAAACCCGGACTCCGCGCCTGCAAATTTTAATTCTGCACGAACTGCGTCAGCATTATTTATCTGAAAATAAATCTCAAATAAACAGTGTATGAAGTGATAAACAGTATTTGGCGTTTATGAAAGGATAAATTTAACAGCGAACCAAAATACTGTATAAAAAAAATTCTAAAAATTGAGTATTCATAAAATCAGGATATTTATGAAATAAAAATCCAAGATTGTATAAAAATCCAAATTTTTAGACTGAAGTCTGTTGACTTCTTTTTTTTGAAAAAAGAACGAGGGCGAATTTTGGGGTATAACAATAATGATCATAACACTTAGAAAATGATGGGATCTCAGAGGTCAAAAATTGGGGTGCAACAGATGCCCCTATTTAAGTTTCTTCTATCCGGAGACACGATGATTGTAAATCTTCGTTTTAACGTGATGGAAGAGACTTAAATATATAAAAAAACACAATTTTTGAACCTGAGATGCAATGTAATGCTTATGATTATGAATTCACATGATTTCTACGAGATGGAAACAGGACACTAATGGGGAGAAGTAAACAGACTCCGCTAGGGAAAAGGTATACGTCATCTAGGAATAGAATCAGACTTCACACAAGAAAGAAACAGTTGACAAAAGCTTTCAAGATAAAACATGATTGAACTTTGAGAAGAGAATATCTGAGGCATACATGAATGTGGCTACATAAAATGAATATCAAGGTAAAACATGATTGGACAACATCAAATGACAATCAAGGTAAAACATGATTGGGCAACATCGAATGACAATCAAGGTAAAACATGATTGGGTAATCATCAACGGACAATCAAGGTAAAACATGATTGGATAATCATCAACGGACAATCAAGGTAAAACATGATCACAGGTCCATCAAGGTAAAACATGATTGGATGTCATTAAGGATAATCAAGGTAAAACATGATTGGATAATCATCAACGGACAATCAAGGTAAAACATGATTAGATAATCGTCACAGATCCATCAAGGTAAAACATGATTGGATGTCATTAAGGGATAATCAAGGTAAAACATGATTGGATAACATCAAATGACAATCAAGGTAAAACATGATTGAAAAATACCAAATGACAATCAAGGTAAAACATGATTAGAGAATACCAAGTGACAATCAAGGTAAAACATGATTAGAGAACACCAAGGTCAATCAAGGTAAAACATGATTTGAACTTTAAGAAGAAAATATCAAAAGCGTTTCAAGATAAACCATGAATGAAGCAGCATCAAACGACAATCAAGATAAAACATGATTGAACTCAGAGACATTCAAGAGTGACATTGAATGAGGTAATAACACTTTATTGGGAATTGGGACATCCATAGAAGCTTTGAATAAAAGGTGACAAAGTTCTGAAAAATTGTCAGAACAAACAAGACATATCATGAAGAATATCAGATAGATACAGACAAAACGAATCAAAAGGATAAATTTGTTTGGGTAGGTGCCAAGTAAGTTGGACTTTGATCTCAAGGTAAGATGTTGACAACAACAGGACCTTAGAAGAATGTAAATGAGCATGATTTTGTTTTTATGCATGATGTTAAAGTTATCTATGCATGATGAATGCTCAATGCAATGTAGTTATTCATGACGACTGGAATTGACTCTTTTGTGAGGTAAGATTGGAGCTTTGATTCCTCAACACGGGAATTCTAAAAAATCCGCTTGGAAAGAAGATGCTTGAACAAACTTCTGGTCACACTGATAATTGTATCAAACAAATGATCCTTTGAGAAGGACTGATAAACTGTGCTTGGGGATTGCTGAAGAAGATTGCCCCTGATTGAATAATTGTTGCAAGTTAACTGATCATGGCTTCAATTGAACTATGTTGGGGATGAATTAATCACAGATTCAACTCTTGAAATGAATGTTGGGAAGACTTGCCATAGTATACATCTTGAAGAGGATATTCTGATCAACAAATCTTGATTAAACATCTGAACAACAGGATCTTGAAGGAACGTGCCCCTGATAGGATCACTGATCAAGTTTCTCGACTGTTTGAACTTCCCGAAAGATAAGTACTTACTTTCAAATAAAGTGTTCATTCAAGAATGGTAATTTTAATGCAATGCTCAAAACATATTTTTGAAATCAAAATCACTTTGTAAAGAAAATGGAATCACTGGTTAAAACATAAAGGTTAAGACAATCAACGTGAAAGATAAAGCAAAGATATGGTATCAACATAAATGATTGGTAAATCTCTTGGGAGTCAGCTTACGCAACCTTGTTGTAGTATGCTTTCAAAATAAACCTTGCTTCAATTAGGGCTTTTGAAGGTTGTAACGTGGTCAGGTTCACGGTTTAAAAAAATAAAAGGTATAAGGCTCAAAATTTTTGTAACCCACCCCATCTCCGTGATGATCTTCATTCCTAAACCCAGTTAATTCAAAATATGCATTCAGGTACCAAGAGACTTTTGGAATTTTACCTGTTGTAATGATGAAAGTTCACAAGCCAAGAAAACTTGGAGATGCCAGTCACTTCTTCCTTTTGATAGTCACAACATTTTGTGGTTCAAGAATTTATTGACTTATCTCTATTTTTCTTTTTGATATCCCTAACTTTTGCCTGAGCTGTTTATTTTGAACTTACAGTCAGCGGGATGCCTTAATTTTTGCCTAAGTCATTTTTGATTTTGACTTAGCAGGCTTTTCGTCGATTTTCTTTTTTTGATACTTTTTTTGAAAGATAGTGACTATTCTGCTTAATGATTATAATGAACCATTATCAGCTTTTGATTGGCATCTCCAGCACTTCTTTGATGTATGCGGAGGAAAGCTTGTGATTGAAACACTTGTTGAAAGGCGTATTGAATGATTCTCTTAAAATAGAATGCACAACCAAATTAACTGGGAACTACCCTGCCCCGGGTTAAAATGTGGGTTATTTCGTACAGAAAGAAACACCAACTTCTAGGCTCAAAGGGGTTGACGAGGGATTAACTTCCTTATTTCTCCAGTGTTTGGGAATTGAAACAATGCCTGTACATCGTCAGCAAAGTTTTATTTGAAAGCATACAGTTCAACAACCTGGGTATTTCGTTGTCATCATCCTCCCTCCAATCTTTGCAAAAAACACAAGTTTGATAGAGAAAGCAAAATAGATTTTTTTTTTTTTTTTGTAAAAGAAGCATAAACATAGACATAGTAGATGAAAATGAATTCAAAAATACGATGCTCATTTCATTAAAATTAACATTCTGGAATGAAAAAAGTTTAAAAGCAAACAATATAACTGAGGAAATGCAAACAGTAGGGAAACATCTTTCTAAATCATGGCCTGCTGCCCCTTGATGGAAAGGACAATGAAGATCAGACCTAAAACCTTATGGAAGAGGATTTCGAGGAGGAAGAATCAGCTCGATGGTAGACAGATAACTTTGAAGATGGAGACAGACAAGGATAAGTTTCATGGATAACCTGGATGTATGTATGCAAATGATGCAATTGTTGTTTTTATTTTTTATTTAGTTTCAAAGAACTTAAGATATTAATTTGCAAACATTCAAGCATTGGATTAAAGCATTGATCAAGTTATCATCAAAATCAATCATCCATTTTGGTGGATTAGAGTTTTCACCCTATCAACACCCAAGATCCATTGAGTTTGATGAAACTTACGATGTTTACAAAAAAGACCTCTGAGTTCATTGGAAATCAAAGGAAAAGATTTTTATGAATGTATGAATGCATGAATGCCACATATACAGAAATGGTAACACAAACATGGTGCACATAAGGTAGGTTCCAAAGTTCAACGTCACGAGCATGAGGTCAAAGAACCAAACATGGGATAGTACTAGGGGTTAATCACCTGCACAACATGTTCTACTGATACGTCAGAGTCCACATTCTTCTTTCGGATATTACCGGCTTGCACAACTGAACTTGTGAGCCAATAATATTCTCAAGAAAAACTCGTCTGAGTGTGGCTCTCCGCATGACAACTAATCCAAGTCTTCACCTGAATAGTTTCTGCGCCACAACCTAATAAGGCCAGGATGGGTTATGGGTTCTACAGCCAACTCAGCTTCTACAGTTCAATGAAAGCAATAATGTCTTAGCTACGAAACATGCTAAACATATATTACCAACAAGGAACCTCCACTGAGCGGAAGGATTCTCACGTACGCCTGTACATGACTATACCCTCCACCTAATTCTTATGTGTACTTAATCCGGGTTAGGATTTGTCCATAATGTATCTCAAGTGATGGAACCACACATATATCAAGAATAGCATGAAATAACAAGTATGTACAAAATAACCAAGTATAAGCAGATATTAAAGTGATCAAAAACTATAAGGTAACCCCTCTAAAAAAAATTTCAAGTCCCCAGCAGAGTCGCCAGTTCTGTAAACTCGGTTTTTTGAGGCGAACTGACTCCTTGCTCTTTTTATATTTTTTATTTTTTTTTATTATTATTTTTTTGCAAGAGTCGCCACCGACTTTTATTTTATCCAAAAAAGGAAAGGCATAAAAGAACAGGAAAGACCTTTTGACAGATTTTGGGTTCGGGGGGTTGGTTATACAAAGGGAAGGTTTTAAGCACCCTTTGTATCCATGGTTATCCATGGGCTCTTAATTGCTTAGCTCACTTTTTTAAATGCTTTGTTGATTTGAAAATAGAAGAAGTGAAGATGGACAATAGGTCACATAGGTCTCTGAAGAGTTTCACCGGGAATAATGCCCTTCAAATACCAGATGAAAGTTTTGAAAATAGATGAGAAGTTTTGAAAATTCGTTGTTTGAAAATGGAAGTGTTTGAGCAAGCAATTAGGAGTTACTTACTCTTAATTTATAAGATCTTTCCTGTATGTTAGCAAAATAGACAAATAGAAAATAGCAGAAACATAAATAATATGTCCAAATGGACAAAGAGAAAATAACAGAAACATAAATAATACGTCCAATTGGACAAAGAAAAAATAGCATAAACATAAATAATACGTCCAAATGGACAAAGAGAAAATAACAGAAGCATAAATAATATGTTCAAATGGACAAAGAAAAAATAGCATAAACATAAATAATATGTCCAAATGGACAAAGAAAAAATAACAGAAACATAAATAATATGTCCAAATGGACAAAGAAAAAATAGCGGAAACATAAATAATATGTCCAAATGGACAAAGAGAAAATAGCGGAAACATAAATAATATGTCCAAATGGACAAAGAGAAAATAGCGGAAACATAAATAATATGTCCAAATGGACAAAGAAAAAATAGTAGAAATATAAATAATATGTCCAAATGGACAAAGAAAAAATAGCAGAAATATAAATAATATGTCCAAATGGACAAAGAAAAAATGACAGAAATATAAATAATATGTCCAAGTGGACAAAGAAAAAATAACAGAAATATAAATAATATGTCCGAGTGGACAAAGAAAAAATAACATAAACATAAATAATATGTCCAAATGGACAAAGAAAAAATGACAGAAATATAAATAATATGTCCAAGTGGACAAAGAAAAAATAACAGAAATATAAATAATATGTCCGAGTGGACAAAGAAAAAATAACATAAACATAAATAATATGTCCAAATGGACAAAGAAAAAATGACAGAAACATAAATAATATGAATAATAAAATAAAGTATAAAGCAAGAAATATAAAGAACAATATAATAAAATGCGGAATTTAAAGTTAATTGTTAGATGTTAAAGATAACCATCTTGAAACTTGTCAAGTATGTTATCAAAGTTAGTAATAAAGATTGATGGTGAGTGAAGGATGTTCTCGGATTTAAATTCAATGGAACTTTATCAGAAGCTTGATAAAATCATAGCGACTACACGATAAAATTCCATAAGTCTTAAATCAACCGCATACAATTCTCTTCCATGTTTGATCTTTTTTATCCCAATTCAAGACAAAGAAAAAGATAAGAAATAATATCAAATAATAAATAAATATAAATATAAAACAAATTAAGCTTAATATTTTTTGTGATTTTCTTGGAATTGATTTTTTAGTTAATTAACAAACTAATTAAACAAATAATTATACAAATAATTAAACTTAACAAAAAATATTCTTTTTTATGTCAAAAATTAGATTATAAAAATATAAACCTAAATCTAAAAGGAAAATATTTTTGGAGTTTTTTGATTGGTTGAAAATAATTAAAAAAAAAGCAATATTTACATAATTACTAATTAATTAAGCAAAATAAATTAATTATGAAAAGAAATAAAATATTTTTATGTTAAAAATTAAATAAACATTTTATCAACTTAAAACTAAAATTAAAACATTTTTTTTGAGAAATTGAAAATATGCATAAATATGGAGTTTTTAATTCATGAACTCCTAACACTACTACATATTAAAAATTACATTGTACTTACTCTATGATGTTCCAAGAGTGGAATAGAGTGATTGAAATTGATTGAAAGTGGCTATTTGAATGAGCCTTGATTTTTACAAGTTTCTTGAAACTTTTGAAAAATATAAAACTTATGCTATGCTTTTGGAGTGTGTTGTTATTCTTCTCTTGTTCCTCCTCCTCTTTTTTCTCTCCCTTGAATGAAGAAAATGAAGTTCTATTTATAGGCAAAGAGTCTGATCTTGGAAGCCTTGCAAGTGGAAATTGTCATGATTGATTTTGTGGAAAAAATATGATAATGGAATATTTTCAATGAGTGTATTTCTTAACCATGGTTAAAACACTCAAGTATTATTCTCTTCAATCTTGCAATAATATATTTAAACATCTTGAATTGGTCTTGATTGGCAACCATAAGCATCTTTGATAATATCTTTGAATTATCTCACTTTAATTAAACTTTAAATGAATAAAATTTAATTAAAATGAAATAAAAATGTCATGAATCATGGATGGGTCGTGGATGCCCTTTAAACATATGAGAATCAAGATTGAATCACAAAAGAATTGGCCTTTTTGAAAAAAAATCAAATTTTGGTCATTACTTGTTTCATGCATTTTTCCAAAAAAGGTCAACTTCATCAAGGCATATCTCCCTCAATTTTGATCCTATGAAAGTGTTCTTTAACTTTTTGGAAAGCCCAAGATGTCCTCTACAAGCCACTTTGGAAGCGTTTTTGCATTTGGAGAAGTTATTTTGATGATATGGGCTTTGACAAAAAACTGCTTTTTGTTGACTTTCAAAATGACCCGTAATGTTTTGGCTTATATCTCTTAGGCGGAAGCATTTCTTGACCTTGGTCCCAACATCAAAGTTGTAGAGAATTGAATTTCCTTGAGAATGAGCTTTGGTTGGAATTTTTCTGATAAATTATGAGAGAGTTATGGTCGGTCAAAGTTCAGTTGACTTTTAGGTAAAAAACTCTAATTTTGCAATTTTGAGTTTTGTCGATTTCTGAACTTTTCTTGATGAATTATGATCAACCATTGATCACATGATGAATCTTTTGAAAAAATATGGATGTTGACCAAAAATTGCATTTTTGACTGTCTGTTGACTTTTTGGTCAAACTGGTCGTCTGTTGACTGTTTGAGCTGTTGACTGTGCGTCCGAGCGAATCGAAGTTTGAAAATTTGTCTGGTGGTACTTTGAGACGTATGTAGATCCATGAAATCCATTTGAGGTCTCAAAAACTCGTTCTCCTGAAAAAAATAAAAAAACCTAGTTAGGGACTGTTTGTGTAGGAGACAGTTAGGCGTACCTGATTTTTGTGCAGTGTTGAGTCTCTGTTGACCACGTGATTATCAGAAGACTTCTAGAACAAAATCTTGGAAATTTGAAGTGCGAAAAATTGATTTGACTGATGGTACAAACACGGAGAATTGCGCTGATAGCGGGTTTGACTGGTAACTAGCTGTCCGGGTATTAACGTAACAGTTAAAGTGAAAATTCAACAGTTAAAGTTAATTTTTTCTTTTTTTGTTTTTGTTGTGTTAATGGTGAAAAATTTATTTACCTGAGCTGTTAGAAAAACACAAACATAATAAATAAATAAAATATAATGTACGCGAACGAAAATACCGATAATAACCTTGAAAAAAAATATTTAATGCACAGAAAAATAAATATTTAACACACATAATATTATCTTGATAATTAAACTACCGTACGACAGATAGTACAACATTTAATACTAACAGTACAAATATTACATAATATAATGAACAGTACAACAAATAAAATAAACGGTACACTATTTGAAAGCGACAAATACAACAAACTTTAAAAATGACGATTAATAATCCATGCTATGAACAACAGAAAATAGATGATCGGAAGTGTAACCATCGCAGGTCCGCATTTTTCAGGACTATGCAGACAGAAGAAGGACATGATCACCGTAAAAATAGTGATGACTATAAGAAAAAGTGTATCCATCCACTTTGCCATTTTTGCCGAGGAAGAAGAGAAAATAATTATGAGATAGAAGTTTGAGAAATTTGGGAGATGAGTGAAATTTGATGTGAGAATTTATGGAAAAAATGAGGAGTATTTATAGAGTGAAAAGAGAGAGATAGAGACGTTGGGAGTGGAGTGTACCGTTTGAATAGTAGTAGGATTTGAAAAAAAAAGTATGGTAGGTTTTGAAAAGAAAAAGGGTATAGAATAAAGCTAGGATTTGATTTTGAAAAAAAAGATTTGAAAAGAAAGAAAGAGATTTTAAAAAAAATAATATAGTATAAAAATAAAAATTAGTGGGAAATAAAACCAAGAATAATTTAATTGTTACCAGTATAATCTGAAACCCGGACTCCGCGCCTGCAAATTTTAATTCTGCACGAACTGCGTCAGCATTATTTATCTGAAAATAAATCTCAAATAAACAGTGTATGAAGTGATAAACAGTATTTGGCGTTTATGAAAGGATAAATTTAACAGCGAACCAAAATACTGTATAAAAAAAATTCTAAAAATTGAGTATTCATAAAATCAGGATATTTATGAAATAAAAATCCAAGATTGTATAAAAATCCAAATTTTTAGACTGAAGTCTGTTGACTTCTTTTTTTTGAAAAAAGAACGAGGGCGAATTTTGGGGTATAACAATAATGATCATAACACTTAGAAAATGATGGGATCTCAGAGGTCAAAAATTGGGGTGCAACAGATGCCCCTATTTAAGTTTCTTCTATCCGGAGACACGATGATTGTAAATCTTCGTTTTAACGTGATGGAAGAGACTTAAATATATAAAAAAACACAATTTTTGAACCTGAGATGCAATGTAATGCTTATGATTATGAATTTGTTAGAACAAGATTTGTTCTTATCAATTATCTTAGTTTTGATGATAACAATAATATGAATTTTGCTTAAGATAATATGGTACTCTAATCCAATGCAATTTCCCTTTCAGGAAATATATATAAAGAGTACGCATAATTCAGCGCTCAGAAGATGTGTCTCAAATGGTTCAGCATGCAACATCAGAACATGGTCTGGCAAGACATCAGAAGATGGTCGAAGCAGAATCAGAACATGGGTCTATGGAAGCATCAGAAGAACATGAGATCAGAAGCACTGAAGATCAGAAGATGGTATCACGCTCAGAAGCACTTCAAGGTCAGAAGATCAGAAGATGCTGTGCACCAAGCTGTTTGACTCTGATGATATTCAAACGTCGTATTCACAAACATCAGATCAGAAGGAAGTACACGTGGCAGACTACGCTGACTGACAAAAGGAACGTTAAAGCTACTAAAGGCTACGTCAGTAGACACAGCGTGAACAAGGCTCGAGGTAGTTGACAAAAGCGTATAACATTAAATGCAAAGCTGTACGGAACACGCAAAGCATTAAATGCATTCAACGGTCATCTTCTCAACGCCTATAAATATGAAGTTCTGATGAGAAGCAAGGTTAACGATTTCGCACCAATACAATTCAAATTAACTTGCTGAAACGCTGTTCAAATCAAAACTCAGAATCTTCATCTTCATCAAAGCTCACTACATTGCTGTTGTAATATCTTAGTGAGATTAAGCTTAAATTGTAAGAGAAATATCACAGTTGTGATTATCGCTTTTAAGAAGCATTTGTAAACTCTTGAATTGATTACATTAAGTTGTAAGGAACTAGAGTGATCAGTTGATCAGTATACTCTAGGAAGTCTTAGCAGTTAGCTGAGCAGGAAGTCTTGGCCGTTGGCTGAGCAGGAAGTCTTGGCAGTTGGCTGAGCAGAAAGTCTTAGGAGTGAACTAAGCCTAGAGTGATCGTGTTGATCAGTAGACTCTAGAAAAGTCTTAGGAGTGAACTAAGCAGTTGTTCCTGGAGTGATCAGGTTGTGATCAGAAGACTCTGGAAGACTTAGTTGCGGCTAAGTGGAAAACCATTGTAATCCGTGCGATTAGTGGATTAAATCCTCAGTTGAGGTAAATCATCTCTGCGGGGGTGGACTGGAGTAGCTTCGTTAACAGCGAACCAGGATAAAAATAATTGTGCATTTTATTTTTATCGCTCAAGATTTTAAGTCACACTTATTCAATCCCCCCCTTTCTAAGTGTTTTTCTATCCTTCAATTGGTATCAGAGCGCCGGTTCTAAGGTGCAAGCACTTAACCGTGTTTAGAAAAGATTCAGGAAGAGAAAAACGCTTCATTTAAAAGATGGTTGATGAAAGTGAAAGGACTATACCTACACCTGCATCTACATCTGGCTCTGCTGAGCAATACAACGGTAACAATGGTTATACTAGACCGCCGGTATTTGATGGTGAAAACTTTGAATACTGGAAAGATAAACTGGAGAGTTACTTTCTGGGTCTAGATGGTGATCTATGGGATCTTCTGATGGATGGTTACAAACATCCAGTAAATGCCAGAGGCGTGAAGCTGTCAAGGCAAGAAATGAATGATGACCAAAAGAAGCTTTTCAGGAATCATCATAAATGTAGAACTGTTTTGCTGAATGCTATCTCTCATGCTGAGTATGAGAAGATATCTAACAGGGAAACGGCCTATGACATATATGAGTCCTTGAAAATGACTCATGAAGGAAATGCTCAAGTCAAGGAGACAAAAGCTCTTGCCTTAATCCAGAAGTATGAAGCCTTCAAGATGGAGGATGATGAAGACATTGAAAAGATGTTTTCGAGATTTCAAACTCTGACTGCTGGATTGAGAGTTCTTGACAAAGGATACACCAAGGCTGATCATGTAAAGAAGATCATCAGAAGCTTACCCAGAAGATGGGGTCCGATGGTGACTGCATTCAAGATTGCGAAGAATCTGAATGAAGTTTCTCTGGAAGAGCTTATCAGTGCCTTGAGAAGCCATGAGATTGAGCTGGACGCAAATGAGCCTCAAAAGAAACACTACACCATTTTTGACTTTAGGCAACGGATGTATAGACAACAGCTTAAAAACCGTAGCCAAAAGAGAAATAGAGCGCGCATTTTAACGTGTTGGTCAGTTTTTTGATTTTTGTAAATATCCGTAGCCTATTAATCATAAGCTACGCTTTTTGACCCGTCGGCTTAAAAAAACCGCAGCCTCTTCTATATATACCGTAGTTTTTTGTCATAGATATTTTAAGCAACATTGTATAAGCGTGGAATATTCTTATTCAATTACAAACGTAGCCTAAACTTAATCACTCTCTTTATTATTTTATTAATTATATTATATTTGTTTTCCTTCTCCTTTTTATTTGATTAGTTAAGATATAATTATTTTGTCTTCTATCCGCGTGGAACTAAAAGTAACTAATTTTTTAATGAAAACATGAAAAGGAATTAAAACTATAAATTTTAGTTTATTAAATTATTTTAAAATAATTTTATTTAGTTTGACAAATATAAAAATAATTATCATTTAGTTTGACAAATATAAAACTAATTATCATTATAATAAATTAGTAAAAAAATTATTTTTTTAATAATTACTAAAAACAAAATAAATTATTAATTACTTTTTGAATTGGTAATATTTTATAAACTTGATTAAACAATATAAAACTTCTATCACAAATAAATTTAAAAACTTAATTACAAAATTAGAAATTTTTTTATATATAATGTATACGAGCATGTACTGTATCATAAAAAAATTAATAAAAAAAAATTCTAGTTATAGGTTTGAATGTATTCAGATTAATAAAACATTAATTTAATCTAAATAGTAATTTTTAACTCGATTAAACTTTAATATTGGAATGCTATTTTAATTAATTAAATTATAAATGAATAGTATAAATATAAATATAAATGAATATGTTTTAAGTTAAAAATTTAGAAAAAATAAAAGATATAAATGTATTCCCATTCAGGCCCATAAAATATGTTATCTCTGTCGCTGTCATTTCCTCATAGAACCCTAGCCGTATTCGCCCTCCTCTTCTTGCCGTTCCTTTCGCCTACGACAACCATCTCACCTACATCCTTTTGCGTTCTGGTTTTCGTCCCTTTCCGATTCTAGGCTCCTTCAATTTCGTGTTATTGCCTCCATTATTGAGTGGATGCCTCACCGTAAGCTCTTATCTTCTCTCTGCCATCACCAGAACAAAAATTTATATCACTCAAGTTTGATTAGTCACTGTTCAAGGTATTCTCCTTTCATTTTCTCTTTTAAATAGCCCAATTTTGTATTTATAACTCAACTTCCATGCTAAGAACTCATTGTTCAGCTTGGAAGAGTAAGTAGATTATGTCATTCCATTTGAATACAAAATTCCATCGGTACTGCGGCGAATGAAGTAATTGGTCAGTCTGGCATTCTGTTTTCTTTCCTATAGAAGTTAGGGATTTGGGTCAGATTGTAATGTATTATTAATTTATTGAGTTTATATATGGCTTTGGGACTTTTCTCCCGTTTTAAAGATGATTCATTCTTTTGTTCAGGGAAATCAAGAGGAACAATGGAAAAAGGACCTTTCCTCTATGCACACAAGAGATGGATTAGAGAGATAAGCAATTGAAATTCTGTTGATGTGATTACGAGGTTTGATTCTATCTATTTGGAGTTATGGCATGATTTATAATTTTTTTTTCTTTTTTCAATAGGCTGGGATTAAAACCAGAGTATAAGGGATACTCCACCCGATTACAAAACTCAAAGCTTCTACTACTCAAAACAAATGAGCGGTAGAATATTCTACACATGAAAGTTACAATTATCCGCTAGCTTATAACTAGAGTAAAGCCAATTCCAAGCAATAAAAATTAACTCCGACATGCATTCGGTAAAGCTAAACAAGTCATTCTTAAAAATAATAACGTTTCGCCTATTCCAAATACTCCACACCGTTGCTAACCAAATAACCGTAACTATAGACCTTTTGGCTAACCAAATAGTGTTTTTTTTTATGATGTTAAAATTCAGTTGTCACTTATTATTTGGTTCATACAATTTTCTTCTATTGAATCTTGATCCTTTTAACCCTTGTTAAATGTTTGTCACTTATGCTTTGAAGTAATTGGTATTCAAAAGTTTATGCTAGATGGCTTTTATCAGAATTTGTCTCTCTGAAGATCAACTATTTTTTAAGTCTTCCTTAACTTCTCTAAGAGTATCAGAATTTGTCTCTCAAACATTTGATAACACGATGCAACAAATCCTTCTCGGGTGAGGCTATTAAATTTAGGATTGGATTCTTTTCTTCTAAGAGACTAAGAGACCTACTGTATCTCTCATTGAGAAATCTATTGTCATTTGATTCATTAATGCTTAATCTACAAACTTTGTTTTGTATTTTAATTTGTTGAAAATTAATGAAGTTTTCTCATTTTGCAGAAATGATTAATCCAACGGGTTGTGCAACAAAATCTTCAAGCGCTGTTAATCTTGACAATTGAATTCACTTGATTGAATTTGATTTTTCATTTGAGTATATGGGTCACTATATTACCTCTGAGAAGTAACACTGTTGAAGACTATCTATTATTTAGTAGTACTTTCTGACTTTTGATTAGAGTTGAGTAGTTTAGGTAATTATAGGATAATAGCAAAATTCTTTGTATAGTATAGTGTTTTTAGGAGTCTAAAAGCTGCAGTCAGGAATTTAGGAATGAGATCACTCATTAGGGATGTTAACAACGTTTATTGTATATTTAGTTTTAGAGTTAAACTTTATGTACAATTATTTATACTTGAATTCTTTTTTATGTAATGAATAAATCTTTTCATAAGAAGTATAATTTAAAAAGTATTGTGAAATACAATTTCAGTACAATTGTGACCCTAAAGTACGTATAAGCAATATATGGAATTGAATATTAAAGTATGAATTGAAGAATATGCAACGCTTTACAAGTGTTCCTGAAAGAATATTTATTAAATTTTAAATCGTGGTCAATAAAAAAGGCAACAGTTTTTTTGTGTGGGCTAAATAAAACCGCGGTCTAAACAGAACAAAAAATCCGTCGTTTATTCAATATTTTAGACTACGCATTTTGTGTTTCGTGGTCCAAAGTCAAAAATCCGTCGGCTAAGGGAATAGGCAACGGCCGCATACTCCACGCCTGGAAAGCCGTAGCCTAAACGTTTAGGCCGCGGTTATTCCATTTTCGGCCGCGGTTTTCAGCTGTTGTCTAAACTCATTTTTGTTGTAGTGAAAGGTAAGTCTATTGCATTAAAATCTAATATCAAGAAATGCACTAACGCTTTTCAGGCTAGAGAAGAAGATCCTGAAGAATCAGAATCTGAAGAAGAAGATGAACTGTCCATGATTTCCAGAAGGCTAAATCAACTCTGGAAGACCAAGCAAAGGAAGTTCAGAGGCTTCAGAAGTTCAAGGAAATTTGAACATGGAGAATCTTCTGATGAAAGAAGATTTGACAAGAAGAAGGTCATGTGCTATGAATGCAATGAGCCTGGACACTACAAGAATGAATGTCCAAATCTTCAGAAGGAAAGTCCCAAGAAAAAGTTTCATAAGAAGAAAGGTCTTATGGCAACCTGGGATGAGTCAGAAGATGATTCAGAAGATGAGCAGGCCAACTGTGCGCTGATGGCGACAGAAGATGACGGATCAGAATCTACATCAGAATCAGATTCTGAAGAGGTATTTTCTAAACTTACTAGAGATGAGTTAGTTTCCGGTCTAACTGAACTTCTGGAACTCAAGTCTCAGATCAGTCTCAAATACAAAAAGCTGAAAAAGCAATTTGAATTTGAAACAAAGAAGCTTGAGTTGGAGAATTCTGAATTAAAGGAAAAACTGTTAAAATTATCCAATAATGTTGGATCTCCTTCTGATTCAGAAAAATCCACTCCCAGTCTGAACCATATTCTGAAAGAATATGATTTAAGTTTCAGGAAGTTCCTATCTAGAAGTATTGGCAGAAGTCAGCTAGCTTCTATGATATATGCTGTGTCTGGAAACAAAAGAGTTGGCATTGGTTATGAGGGTGAAACCCCATACAAACTTGAACCTGTTGATGAAATGAAAATTACATACAAGCCATTGTATGATCAGTTCAAGTATGGCCACTCACATGATATTAGGCACACTTCACATGCACAAAGTTTTCACAGTACACACACTAAGAAGCATGTGACACAACCTAGGAAATATCATGAAACTCACATTAAGAATTATCATGATGTTCCTCCTATTGCTTACAATGTTAAACCCAAGTTCAATCAGAACTTGAGAAAATCTAACAAGAAAGGACCCAAGAAGATGTGGGTACCAAAGAAAAAGATTATTTCTTTTGCAGATTCTCTTGATAACAAAGAAGACAACATTCAACATGACTTGACACCTGGATTCAAGTTGGTCTCAACACTTGAAAGGAAGAAAGATTGTCTTTCAAGTTCTGGTTCTTAAATCTGTTGAAGAAACTTTGTTTGTAGGAATTCAGAAAAGAAAGTTTATCAGTCTTGGAACCATTTGTTTTTGTCTGTCTCTGAAGCATTGATGTTTCATTCTTGATACTACAGAATATACAAAACATTGAAACATTAATTGTGGACAAATCAGTAAACATCTGTTTTGATGATAAACTTGTTTCTGATGAAACAAAGAGCTTAAGAATTTCTGCAGATACAGTTGTGTCCTATCAGAAGCTGCAGAACAAAGAAGTAAACCTCCAGAAGCTGTGTATATCAGAAGTAATGGATCATAAGATCATTCAGTCTTATATCTGCACACTTCAGAAGGAGTATTTCCAGAAGAGAAACTTGATCAACTCAGAAGCAGTGATCAGAATTTGAAGGCGTAAAATCCCTCTGATATTTACAGCTGTCATCTATTATCAAATGATGAACACGTGTCTGTACGGTTTGTACAAAGCGTGCAGTTGAAAAGACGCCGACCTAGGTAACTGTTTTTAATTATTTCATTTACCACGTTCTCTCTCCTCACGTCACTCATCATTTAATAAAATTGATTTCCTTTGATTCTGAAACTGTTCAATTTTTTAAATCCGTCCCTATATATGTTTTTCAAATCATATCATACATCTTTTTCGCTCCTTTGTCTCTTTCTCCTCTTGCATTCTCTCGTTTGAAAAGTTTTTAGCCGTTTTTCTAAAAACCCTAATCGAAAACCTAGTTCGCTTCTCCTGCTCGTTTTCGTTCATTCTGCATCAATGGCTGCTTCTTCATCTCATTTTGCTGGTTCATCTACTCTTCTTCATATGCACGATGAAACACACCAGGAACTCACCCCTGTTGTTGCATGCTCCATCCCCAAAGATAAATTGGAAGTTTTGTGTGAACTCATGGTCGACTTTGATAACCTTGAAGAAAATCAATTTCATCTTAAGGAAGACATCATCTTTCAAGGATGGACCTCGTTGTTTGCTGAGTTCGTTGGACCTGTTTATCCGGATCTTGTCAAAGAGTTCTGGGTACATGCTGTGGTTGCACCAAAAGCTATTCTCTCCTTCGTCCATGGAAAGTCTGTCGTTGTTACTGAAAACATCCTAAGAGTGATGTTTGATCTGAAAAATCCTGAAGGGGCTTTTGAATTTGATCAAAGAGAAGATGTGGAAGATATTCTATCCACTCTCTATTCAAATGTCAAGAAAACTACACATGTTAAGAATTTGAAGGATATCTACAGAATCTGGACAAAGATCCTTCTCGGGTGTTTCTACCATAGGAAATCAACTCATGCCCCGGACTTCATCAGTAATGATCAAAGGTATATTCTTTATTGCATTGCCACTCAGAAGAAGGTTGATGCGATTTACATTATCTTCAATCATATGTGGAAAGCAGTAAAGGATTCCAGAAATGCCTTCAGAAAGGAAAATGCTGGAACAACCATTCCTTTTGGTAGGATTATTACAAACCTTCTGATACATTCCAAGATTGTGGAAAGTCTGGAGTCTGAAGGTATCATCAAAGATCTTGCTGTCACCACTGGATCTTGTCTGAATGCTTTCTCTTTAAAGAAGATGAAAATCATTGACACTTTTCTCAAAGTTCCTGATCCTCTAGCTGGAACAAGAACCATAAGAGAACCAGTTTTGGCTGACTTTGAAACCTTCTTCAATAGTGAGGTACCTGAAGTCAAAACTATTTATCTGAAATCTCTTGAAGAGAATAAGAGCTTTAAAGATCAAGACAAAGGTGCCCCTTTCAAAGTAAATCGCAAGAGGGAAGAAAGAACTAAAAGAAAGCATGATTATCCTTCTGTTGTCTCTAAGAAACAAGAGGTTTCTAAAAAGGTGATTGCTAATGTTGTTAAGGCCGTATCTGATGACTTTGAGAAAAAGAAAAAGAAGAAGAAGTCAAACAAAAATGATGAGATAGTTGAAGTTGTTGAAAAGAAGATAACCAAGAAGAGGAAAATGATTATTCAAAGCTCTGATGAAGACAATATCCCTCAAGAAGCTGAAAAACAACAAGAAGTTCAGGCTTATGCCAGAAGAAAAGAAATCTCTAGAGGCAAAGCAAAGATTATTGAAGAGCCGAAGAGTAAAAAGCTGAAGAAAACGGAGGATGTGACCAAAGCGCTTCTGAAAGGTTCCAAAGGAATATGCATCTCTGAACCTATTTCTGTTCCTGTTGTTCGATCAGAAGTTACACCAATAGAAGTTGTACCTACCCCTGAACCAGAAAAAGCCTCATCAGAATCACCCGTTGTTGTCCATATTCTTACACCACCATCTTCCCCTATAACCATTCCTTCTTCACATGCAAACAAATCCAATTCTCTTCCTCCCTCACCATTTCCCCTTACAAAAACTCCACCATCTCCTCAATCCATTCCGTCTCCTTCACCCTCCACTAATCTTGTCTCTGACCAAGCTGTTGACAATCTGGTTTTGAATATACAACCCCTTCAAACTCTCTTTCCTTCTCAACCTTCACCCAATACCACTCTTGAACATACTCCCTCCACCTCTCAAAACAATCCTTGTGATTCTCCTTTTCCAACCTCTGCATCACATGAGCAACTGCTCCGTGATTGCAACTACACTCCCAAGCCTCGTCCTGAAGCTGAAGTGGTAGTGTTAGATTCTGATACTGAAGCAGAATCTTCTTATAGGTTGGATAGAGAACCTCTTCCATACTTCACCTCCAACCCTGCCTTTTCAAAAACCCAATTAAAATCCAGCCCTGTATATCCTATTGGTGTAGTTTTTGAAAACATAAAGAAGAATCTCAGAAGTACCTTTGATACTCTCAGAATTGCTGAAAGTTCTGGATTGAATGATGTTGCTATGCGGAACTTCTGGAGGATCTTTCGCAGAAAATCAGATGCTCTGTTTTTAGAACTTCAAGAAGCCTGTGTAGCTGCTGCTCCAAGGCCTCGTGGAATTCTGAGGAATTATGAAGACTTCTGGTTTGCTCGCCTCAAAGGAAGATATCTTTTGGAAGAGAAGCCCTTTGTGGATGAATTGGAAGTATTGAGACTGGCTGCTGAAATGGAAGCAAACCCATGCAGGGACATGGTTATCTGGATTCCTGAGTATCCTGTTCTGCTTGGAGACTTCATGACCTTATTTGACTTTCTGAGGGAAAACCCTTCTAAGAAAGACCCTAGCTTGGTCATTCCAGAAGTTGTTGACCCACCAGAAGTGGAAGGTCCCTCTGCTCCAAGGAATTTAGCTGCCATTCTTCAGGCTCTAGAGAATGGAGACTCTGAAATTCCTGCTGCAGAGTATGGAGATGCTTCTATGCAAGAAGCAGATGCTGAAGATCTTGTTGCTAAATCAGACCCTGTTGAGGATATCCCAGCAAATGATACTTCTATGGAAGCTGCAGATCAACGTGTCATTCCTGTGGTTGAAAGCGGTGAAACTTCTCTTGATGAACCTTCTCGTCTTGCAAGGACTCTAGAAGCGATTCAGAGGAGACAGGATGATCAAAGTTCACTCAATGAGAAGTATGATGCTTTCATTGAGAGGCAAGAAGAACACAACAATGATGTCAAACAGATGCTGGCCAAGATCTTGTCAAGACTAGGGCCATCTTAGATTGAGTCTATGTTGTTTCTTTCTTTTCTTTGCATCTGTTTTGTTTCTGTGCATCTGATTTTTTCATCTTGTACTTCTGTACCCATTGGTTGAACCTTAATGAAATCATCTTCTTCCTCCATGTGTTCTGTCTTATACATCTGAATCTTTTTATATATACTTTTTGATGTTATGACAAAAAAGGGGGAGAAAGATAAATGATAAATGATGTGATTAAATCTATCAGTTGCTGGGTAAAGGCTCCCACACATTCACTAACAAGAACTGCAAGTTCTATATGGTTTAAGTGTTTTGCAGGTACAAAGAAGTGAAGTGAATCTTCAAAGCAAACACTAGAAGCAAAACCATTGAAACTGAAGCAAGCTGAGTGCTGTCAAGCTTCAGAGATCAGAAGCAAGAAAGAAGAATGAATCAGAAGCACTGATAATAGAATTTGAATATCATTGTCTATCCTGTTCTGACAAAATTCTATTTGCCCTGATACACATAATGTTATGGCTCTGATACATTATTTGCTCTGATACATGTTTTTAGCCTAAAATGCTCTGATACATTTGGCTCTGATACATATCATGTATTTGAATATACATTTTATGTTCTAACTCGTTCATGCTGACTTTTGTCGTTTAGTTTTTGTTCTGTAACATTTCAGGATGTAGAGATGCTCAGATGATGCTCTGGTACATTCAACAATGTTCTGATACAAATCTAGCATGAAGTGATGTTAGTAGACATTCAAAGTTCTGAAGCTATCCGAGGGAAGCAGAAATCAGAAGATGTGAATGTTCTAAAAGATCCAGAAATTCAAGTTCTGAAGCTGTCCTGAATGGAAGCAGAAGTCAGAAGCTGTGAATGTTCTAAAAGATCCAGAAATTCAAGTTCTGAAGCTGTCCTGAATGGAAGCAGAAGTCAGAAGCTGTGAATGTTCTGAAGATCAAAGAAATTCAAGTTCTGAAGCTGTCCAATGGAAGCAGAAGTCAGAAGCTATGGATTCTCTGAAGACAGAAGCTCATATGATCGTCTCTACCGAAATAATCAGGGAAGTCTTTTATTAAAGTTCTTCGAGTATTTATTTCAGGGGGAGATTATTTATCTCAGGGGGAGATTGTTAATCTCAGGGGGAGACATATTCATATGCTTATGCTATAGCTGTGTAATTTGTCTTTTGCCGTCTACTCTTTCTGATCGCAAATTCATATCATTTATATATGTTTTTGTCATCATCAAAAAGGGGGAGATTGTTAGAACAAGATTTGTTCTTATCAATTATCTTAGTTTTGATGATAACAATAATATGAATTTTGCTTAAGATAATATGGTACTCTAATCCAATGCAATTTCCCTTTCAGGAAATATATATAAAGAGTACGCATGATTCAGCGCTCAGAAGATGTGTCTCAAATGGTTCAGCATGCAACATCAGAACATGGTCTGGCAAGACATCAGAAGATGGTCGAAGCAGAATCAGAACATGGGTCTATGGAAGCATCAGAAGAACATGAGATCAGAAGCACTGAAGATCAGAAGATGGTATCACGCTCAGAAGCACTTCAAGGTCAGAAGATCAGAAGATGCTGTGCACCAAGCTGTTTGACTCTGATGATATTCAAACGTCGTATTCACAAACATCAGATCAGAAGGAAGTACACGTGGCAGACTACGCTGACTGACAAAAGGAACGTTAAAGCTACTAAAGGCTACGTCAGTAGACACAGCGTGAACAAGGCTCGAGGTAGTTGACAAAAGCGTATAACATTAAATGCAAAGCTGTACGGAACACGCAAAGCATTAAATGCATTCAACGGTCATCTTCTCAACGCCTATAAATATGAAGTTCTGATGAGAAGCAAGGTTAACGATTTCGCACCAATACAATTCAAATTAACTTGCTGAAACGCTGTTCAAATCAAAACTCAGAATCTTCATCTTCATCAAAGCTCACTACATTGCTGTTGTAATATCTTAGTGAGATTAAGCTTAAATTGTAAGAGAAATATCACAGTTGTGATTATCGCTTTTAAGAAGCATTTGTAAACTCTTGAATTGATTACATTAAGTTGTAAGGAACTAGAGTGATCAGTTGATCAGTATACTCTAGGAAGTCTTAGCAGTTAGCTGAGCAGGAAGTCTTGGCCGTTGGCTGAGCAGGAAGTCTTGGCAGTTGGCTGAGCAGAAAGTCTTAGGAGTGAACTAAGCCTAGAGTGATCGTGTTGATCAGTAGACTCTAGAAAAGTCTTAGGAGTGAACTAAGCAGTTGTTCCTGGAGTGATCAGGTTGTGATCAGAAGACTCTGGAAGACTTAGTTGCGGCTAAGTGGAAAACCATTGTAATCCGTGCGATTAGTGGATTAAATCCTCAGTTGAGGTAAATCATCTCTGCGGGGGTGGACTGGAGTAGCTTCGTTAACAGCGAACCAGGATAAAAATAATTGTGCATTTTATTTTTATCGCTCAAGATTTTAAGTCACACTTATTCAATCCCCCCCTTTCTAAGTGTTTTTCTATCCTTCAGAATTCACATGATTTCTACGAGATGGAAACAGGACACTAATGGGGAGAAGTAAACAGACTCCGCTAGGGAAAAGGTATACGTCATCTAGGAATAGAATCAGACTTCACACAAGAAAGAAACAGTTGACAAAAGCTTTCAAGATAAAACATGATTGAACTTTGAGAAGAGAATATCTGAGGCATACATGAATGTGGCTACATAAAATGAATATCAAGGTAAAACATGATTGGACAACATCAAATGACAATCAAGGTAAAACATGATTGGGCAACATCGAATGACAATCAAGGTAAAACATGATTGGGTAATCATCAACGGACAATCAAGGTAAAACATGATTGGATAATCATCAACGGACAATCAAGGTAAAACATGATCACAGGTCCATCAAGGTAAAACATGATTGGATGTCATTAAGGATAATCAAGGTAAAACATGATTGGATAATCATCAACGGACAATCAAGGTAAAACATGATTAGATAATCGTCACAGATCCATCAAGGTAAAACATGATTGGATGTCATTAAGGGATAATCAAGGTAAAACATGATTGGATAACATCAAATGACAATCAAGGTAAAACATGATTGAAAAATACCAAATGACAATCAAGGTAAAACATGATTAGAGAATACCAAGTGACAATCAAGGTAAAACATGATTAGAGAACACCAAGGTCAATCAAGGTAAAACATGATTTGAACTTTAAGAAGAAAATATCAAAAGCGTTTCAAGATACACCATGAATGAAGCAGCATCAAACGACAATCAAGATAAAACATGATTGAACTCAGAGACATTCAAGAGTGACATTGAATGAGGTAATAACACTTTATTGGGAATTGGGACATCCATAGAAGCTTTGAATAAAAGGTGACAAAGTTCTGAAAAATTGTCAGAACAAACAAGACATATCATGAAGAATATCAGATAGATACAGACAAAACGAATCAAAAGGATAAATTTGTTTGGGTAGGTGCCAAGTAAGTTGGACTTTGATCTCAAGGTAAGATGTTGACAACAACAGGACCTTAGAAGAATGTAAATGAGCATGATTTTGTTTTTATGCATGATGTTAAAGTTATCTATGCATGATGAATGCTCAATGCAATGTAGTTATTCATGACGACTGGAATTGACTCTTTTGTGAGGTAAGATTGGAGCTTTGATTCCTCAACACGGGAATTCTAAAAAATCCGCTTGGAAAGAAGATGCTTGAACAAACTTCTGGTCACACTGATAATTGTATCAAACAAATGATCCTTTGAGAAGGACTGATAAACTGTGCTTGGGGATTGCTGAAGAAGATTGCCCCTGATTGAATAATTGTTGCAAGTTAACTGATCATGGCTTCAATTGAACTATGTTGGGGATGAATTAATCACAGATTCAACTCTTGAAATGAATGTTGGGAAGACTTGCCATAGTATACATCTTGAAGAGGATATTCTGATCAACAAATCTTGATTAAACATCTGAACAACAGGATCTTGAAGGAACGTGCCCCTGATAGGATCACTGATCAAGTTTCTCGACTGTTTGAACTTCCCGAAAGATAAGTACTTACTTTCAAATAAAGTGTTCATTCAAGAATGGTAATTTTAATGCAATGCTCAAAACATATTTTTGAAATCAAAATCACTTTGTAAAGAAAATGGAATCACTGGTTAAAACATAAAGGTTAAGACAATCAACGTGAAAGATAAAGCAAAGATATGGTATCAACATAAATGATTGGTAAATCTCTTGGGAGTCAGCTTACGCAACCTTGTTGTAGTATGCTTTCAAAATAAACCTTGCTTCAATTAGGGCTTTTGAAGGTTGTAACGTGGTCAGGTTCACGGTTTAAAAAAATAAAAGGTATAAGGCTCAAAATTTTTGTAACCCACCCCATCTCCGTGATGATCTTCATTCCTAAACCCAGTTAATTCAAAATATGCATTCAGGTACCAAGAGACTTCTGGAATTTTACCTGTTGTAATGATGAAAGTTCACAAGCCAAGAAAACTTGGAGATGCCAGTCACTTCTTCCTTTTGATAGTCACAACATTTTGTGGTTCAAGAATTTATTGACTTATCTCTATTTTTCTTTTTGATATCCCTAACTTTTGCCTGAGCTGTTTATTTTGAACTTACAGTCAGCGGGATGCCTTAATTTTTGCCTAAGTCATTTTTGATTTTGACTTAGCAGGCTTTTCGTCGATTTTCTTTTTTTGATACTTTTTTTGAAAGATAGTGACTATTCTGCTTAATGATTATAATGAACCATTACCAGCTTTTGATTGGCATCTCCAGCACTTCTTTGATGTATGCGGAGGAAAGCTTGTGATTGAAACACTTGTTGAAAGGCGTATTGAATGATTCTCTTAAAATAGAATGCACAACCAAATTAACTGGGAACTACCCTGCCCCGGGTTAAAATGTGGGTTATTTCGTACAGAAAGAAACACCAACTTCTAGGCTCAAAGGGGTTGACGAGGGATTAACTTCCTTATTTCTCCAGTGTTTGGGAATTGAAACAATGCCTGTACATCGTCAGCAAAGTTTTATTTGAAAGCATACAGTTCAACAACCTGGGTATTTCGTTGTCATCATCCTCCCTCCAATCTTTGCATAAAACACAAGTTTGATAGAGAAAGCAAAATAGATTTTTTTTTTTTGTAAAAGAAGCATAAACATAGACATAGTAGATGAAAATGAATTCAAAAATACGATGCTCATTTCATTAAAATTAACATTCTGGAATGAAAAAAGTTTAAAAGCAAACAATATAACTGAGGAAATGCAAACAGTAGGGAAACATCTTTCTAAATCATGGCCTGCTGCCCCTTGATGGAAAGGACAATGAAGATCAGACCTAAAACCTTATGGAAGAGGATTTCGAGGAGGAAGAATCAGCTCGATGGTAGACAGATAACTTTGAAGATGGAGACAGACAAGGATAAGTTTCATGGATAACCTGGATGTATGTATGCAAATGATGCAATTGTTGTTTTTATTTTTTATTTAGTTTCAAAGAACTTAAGATATTAATTTGCAAACATTCAAGCATTGGATTAAAGCATTGATCAAGTTATCATCAAAATCAATCATCCATTTTGGTGGATTAGAGTTTTCACCCTATCAACACCCAAGATCCATTGAGTTTGATGAAACTTACGATGTTTACAAAAAAGACCTCTGAGTTCATTGGAAATCAAAGGAAAAGATTTTTATGAATGTATGAATGCATGAATGCCACATATACAGAAATGGTAACACAAACATGGTGCACATAAGGTAGGTTCCAAAGTTCAACGTCACGAGCATGAGGTCAAAGAACCAAACATGGGATAGTACTAGGGGTTAATCACCTGCACAACATGTTCTACTGATACGTCAGAGTCCACATTCTTCTTTCGGATATTACCGGCTTGCACAACTGAACTTGTGAGCCAATAATATTCTCAAGAAAAACTCGTCTGAGTGTGGCTCTCCGCATGACAACTAATCCAAGTCTTCACCTGAATAGTTTCTGCGCCACAACCTAATAAGGCCAGGATGGGTTATGGGTTCTACAGCCAACTCAGCTTCTACAGTTCAATGAAAGCAATAATGTCTTAGCTACGAAACATGCTAAACATATATTACCAACAAGGAACCTCCACTGAGCGGAAGGATTCTCACGTACGCCTGTACATGACTATACCCTCCACCTAATTCTTATGTGTACTTAATCCGGGTTAGGATTTGTCCATAATGTATCTCAAGTGATGGAACCACACATATATCAAGAATAGCATGAAATAACAAGTATGTACAAAATAACCAAGTATAAGCAGATATTAAAGTGATCAAAAACTATAAGGTAACCCCTCTAAAAAAAATTTCAAGTCCCCAGCAGAGTCGCCAGTTCTGTAAACTCGGTTTTTTGAGGCGAACTGACTCCTTGCTCTTTTTATATTTTTTATTTTTTATTATTATTATTTTTTTGCAAGAGTCGCCACCGACTTTTATTTTATCCAAAAAAGGAAAGGCATAAAAGAACAGGAAAGACCTTTTGACAGATTTTGGGTTCGGGGGGTTGGTTATACAAAGGGAAGGTTTTAAGCACCCTTTGTATCCATGGTTATCCATGGGCTCTTAATTGCTTAGCTCACTTTTTTAAATGCTTTGTTGATTTGAAAATAGAAGAAGTGAAGATGGACAATAGGTCACATAGGTCTCTGAAGAGTTTCACCGGGAATAATGCCCTTCAAATACCAGATGAAAGTTTTGAAAATAGATGAGAAGTTTTGAAAATTCGTTGTTTGAAAATGGAAGTGTTTGAGCAAGCAATTAGGAGTTACTTACTCTTAATTTATAAGATCTTTCCTGTATGTTAGCAAAATAGACAAATAGAAAATAGCAGAAACATAAATAATATGTCCAAATGGACAAAGAGAAAATAACAGAAACATAAATAATACGTCCAATTGGACAAAGAAAAAATAGCATAAACATAAATAATACGTCCAAATGGACAAAGAGAAAATAACAGAAGCATAAATAATATGTTCAAATGGACAAAGAAAAAATAGCATAAACATAAATAATATGTCCAAATGGACAAAGAAAAAATAACAGAAACATAAATAATATGTCCAAATGGACAAAGAAAAAATAGCGGAAACATAAATAATATGTCCAAATGGACAAAGAGAAAATAGCGGAAACATAAATAATATGTCCAAATGGACAAAGAGAAAATAGCGGAAACATAAATAATATGTCCAAATGGACAAAGAAAAAATAGTAGAAATATAAATAATATGTCCAAATGGACAAAGAAAAAATAGCAGAAATATAAATAATATGTCCAAATGGACAAAGAAAAAATGACAGAAATATAAATAATATGTCCAAGTGGACAAAGAAAAAATAACAGAAATATAAATAATATGTCCAAGTGGACAAAGAAAAAATAACATAAACATAAATAATATGTCCAAATGGACAAAGAAAAAATGACAGAAATATAAATAATATGTCCAAGTGGACAAAGAAAAAATAACAGAAATATAAATAATATGTCCGAGTGGACAAAGAAAAAATAACATAAACATAAATAATATGTCCAAATGGACAAAGAAAAAATGACAGAAACATAAATAATATGAATAATAAAATAAAGTATAAAGCAAGAAATATAAAGAACAATATAATAAAATGCGGAATTTAAAGTTAATTGTTAGATGTTAAAGATAACCATCTTGAAACTTGTCAAGTATGTTATCAAAGTTAGTAATAAAGATTGATGGTGAGTGAAGGATGTTCTCGGATTTAAATTCAATGGAACTTTATCAGAAGCTTGATAAAATCATAGCGACTACACGATAAAATTCCATAAGTCTTAAATCAACCGCATACAATTCTCTTCCATGTTTGATCTTTTTTATCCCAATTCAAGACAAAGAAAAAGATAAGAAATAATATCAAATAATAAATAAATATAAATATAAAACAAATTAAGCTTAATATTTTTTGTGATTTTCTTGGAATTGATTTTTTAGTTAATTAACAAACTAATTAAACAAATAATTATACAAATAATTAAACTTAACAAAAAATATTCTTTTTTATGTCAAAAATTAGATTATAAAAATATAAACCTAAATCTAAAAGGAAAATATTTTTGGAGTTTTTTGATTGGTTGAAAATAATTAAAAAAAAAGCAATATTTACATAATTACTAATTAATTAAGCAAAATAAATTAATTATGAAAAGAAATAAAATATTTTTATGTTAAAAATTAAATAAACATTTTATCAACTTAAAACTAAAATTAAAAATTTTTTTTTGAGAAATTGAAAATATGCATAAATATGGAGTTTTTAATTCATGAACTCCTAACACTACTACATATTAAAAATTACATTGTACTTACTCTATGATGTTCCAAGAGTGGAATAGAGTGATTGAAATTGATTGAAAGTGGCTATTTGAATGAGCCTTGATTTTTACAAGTTTCTTGAAACTTTTGAAAAATATAAAACTTATGCTATGCTTTTGGAGTGTGTTGTTATTCTTCTCTTGTTCCTCCTCCTCTTTTTTCTCTCCCTTGAATGAAGAAAATGAAGTTCTATTTATAGGCAAAGAGTCTGATCTTGGAAGCCTTGCAAGTGGAAATTGTCATGATTGATTTTGTGGAAAAAATATGATAATGGAATATTTTCAATGAGTGTATTTCTTAACCATGGTTAAAACACTCAAGTATTATTCTCTTCAATCTTGCAATAATATATTTAAACATCTTGAATTGGTCTTGATTGGCAACCATAAGCATCTTTGATAATATCTTTGAATTATCTCACTTTAATTAAACTTTAAATGAATAAAATTTAATTAAAATGAAATAAAAATGTCATGAATCATGGATGGGTCGTGGATGCCCTTTAAACATATGAGAATCAAGATTGAATCACAAAAGAATTGGCCTTTTTGAAAAAAAATCAAATTTTGGTCATTACTTGTTTCATGCATTTTTCCAAAAAAGGTCAACTTCATCAAGGCATATCTCCCTCAATTTTGATCCTATGAAAGTGTTCTTTAACTTTTTGGAAAGCCCAAGATGTCCTCTACAAGCCACTTTGGAAGCGTTTTTGCATTTGGAGAAGTTATTTTGATGATATGGGCTTTGACAAAAAACTGCTTTTTGTTGACTTTCAAAATGACCCGTAATGTTTTGGCTTATATCTCTTAGGCGGAAGCATTTCTTGACCTTGGTCCCAACATCAAAGTTGTAGAGAATTGAATTTCCTTGAGAATGAGCTTTGGTTGGAATTTTTCTGATAAATTATGAGAGAGTTATGGTCGGTCAAAGTTCAGTTGACTTTTAGGTAAAAAACTCTAATTTTGCAATTTTGAGTTTTGTCGATTTCTGAACTTTTCTTGATGAATTATGATCAACCATTGATCACATGATGAATCTTTTGACAAAATATGGATGTTGACCAAAAATTGCATTTTTGACTGTCTGTTGACTTTTTGGTCAAACTGGTCGTCTGTTGACTGTTTGAGCTGTTGACTGTGCGTCCGAGCGAATCGAAGTTTGAAAATTTGTCTGGTGGTACTTTGAGACGTATGTAGATCCATGAAATCCATTTGAGGTCTCAAAAACTCGTTCTCCTGAAAAAAATAAAAAAACCTAGTTAGGGACTGTTTGTGTAGGAGACAGTTAGGCGTACCTGATTTTTGTGCAGTGTTGAGTCTCTGTTGACCACGTGATTATCAGAAGACTTCTAGAACAAAATCTTGGAAATTTGAAGTGCGAAAAATTGATTTGACTGATGGTACAAACACGGAGAATTGCGCTGATAGCGGGTTTGACTGGTAACTAGCTGTCCGGGTATTAACGTAACAGTTAAAGTGAAAATTCAACAGTTAAAGTTAATTTTTTCTTTTTTTGTTTTTGTTGTGTTAATGGTGAAAAATTTATTTACCTGAGCTGTTAGAAAAACACAAACATAATAAATAAATAAAATATACTGTACGCGAACGAAAATACAGATAATAACCTTGAAAAAAAATATTTAATGCACAGAAAAATAAATATTTAACACACATAATATTATCTTGATAATTAAACTACCGTACGACAGATAGTACAACATTTAATACTAACAGTACAAATATTACATAATATAATGAACAGTACAACAAATAAAATAAACGGTACACTATTTGAAAGCGACAAATACAACAAACTTTAAAAATGACGATTAATAATCCATGCTATGAACAACAGAAAATAGATGATCGGAAGTGTAACCATCGCAGGTCCGCATTTTTCAGGACTATGCAGACAGAAGAAGGACATGATCACCGTAAAAATAGTGATGACTATAAGAAAAAGTGTATCCATCCACTTTGCCATTTTTGCCGAGGAAGAAGAGAAAATAATTATGAGATAGAAGTTTGAGAAATTTGGGAGATGAGTGAAATTTGATGTGAGAATTTATGGAAAAAATGAGGAGTATTTATAGAGTGAAAAGAGAGAGATAGAGACGTTGGGAGTGGAGTGTACCGTTTGAATAGTAGTAGGATTTGAAAAAAAAAGTATGGTAGGTTTTGAAAAGAAAAAGGGTATAGAATAAAGCTAGGATTTGATTTTGAAAAAAAAGATTTGAAAAGAAAGAAAGAGATTTTAAAAAAAATAATATAGTATAAAAATAAAAATTAGTGGGAAATAAAACCAAGAATAATTTAATTGTTACCAGTATAATCTGAAACCCGGACTCCGCGCCTGCAAATTTTAATTCTGCACGAACTGCGTCAGCATTATTTATCTGAAAATAAATCTCAAATAAACAGTGTATGAAGTGATAAACAGTATTTGGCGTTTATGAAAGGATAAATTTAACAGCGAACCAAAATACTGTATAAAAAAAATTCTAAAAATTGAGTATTCATAAAATCAGGATATTTATGAAATAAAAATCCAAGATTGTATAAAAATCCAAATTTTTAGACTGAAGTCTGTTGACTTCTTTTTTTTGAAAAAAGAACGAGGGCGAATTTTGGGGTATAACAATAATGATCATAACACTTAGAAAATGATGGGATCTCAGAGGTCAAAAATTGGGGTGCAACACAAACCCAGAGAAATTCCAATAATTCTCCAAAGAGAATTCAATAATGGTCATTTGACCACTCAAAATAATTTCTCACACAAAGAGAAATTCGAATAATTATCTAAAGAGAATCCAAAAATTATACTTGATAATTTCACAACTTAAACGAGGAGAAATTAACATAATGCTCTAAAGAGAATTCAAGAAAGTACTTGAAAAATTCAACTAGTAGAAAGAAAGGGGGAGAAGCTCGCGCTTCAACAATTCAAAAGACGCAAAGTTATGAGTGAGGAAGGAAAAACTCAACAAAAAGAGTTTTTAGAATGAAACAAAGATTTTTCTTATATAATAAGTGAGTTAGCTATGATATCTTACCTAAACAATGTGAGACTAAGAAATTTTTCAACTAACACAATATTGGGCTATGAACCTTTTCAAATTCTTCTCCCCATATTGAAATATTGACATAATGTTCCAACAATTTTCAAGGAGAAGCTCCCTTTGATCAGTGGCGGAGCCAGGAACAAAGTTTTAAGGGGGCCAAAAATTAAATAATATAAATAATTTATTGAAAGTGTGTATTAAAAAATGTAACTTGAAGCTGATAAAATTTTGATTCTAAGTTTCGATTATATGGTTTGATTCTTGGCATTTCTAATTTTGTAAATAAAAAAAGAATAGTTCTATATGGCACGACTAAATCTTCGTATAAATTAAAAAAAAAAGCACTTATTTGTTACATTGATTCGATTCTTAGTATTTTTAATTTTGTAAATAAAAAAAGAGTAGTGTTATATGGTACTATCAAATCTTAACACAAATTAAACAAAAAAACTTATATCAAAGACATCTTACCTTTTTAACCACATTTAGATTTATTAAATAACAAAAAAAAATTTAAATACAATACTCCTAATTTGATAAATAAAAATATTAAATTAAATACAATACTCCTAATTTGATAAATTGTAATTTAAAAAGAGAATTTCTTTGGCCACCTCCCAACCTTCTAGCTCACCCCTGGTGAAAAACTCAGAATACCCCTGACTTCGGAAATGAACTTCCGAAATGCAGGAAAAAGGTGTTTTCGGAGATGCATCTCCGAAAGCGCCTTTTTTTTTAAAAAAATTTGACTTATTTCGGAAATGCACTTCCGAAAACACCATTTCGGAAGTTCATTTCCGAAATACTGCGCGTTTTGCAGATTAAGCAAAACAGCCCCCTCCCCCTAATCATTTACCCTAATCTTCTTCCAAACTCACACCCCAAGAGATTTTTGTGCAAACCAGTTCCAAGCTACCTCAAAGGCTCCAACTACTTGCTCTATTACATTCAAAAGTCCTCAAATCCATTCAATCGGTAAGCATTTTGATTTTAAGATCTATGATTAAAATGTATTTATTTTAATACATTATCGTATTTATTTATTTATTTATGTTTCGTATTTATTTTTAATACATTATCGTGTTTCTGTTTCAGAGCTGGATCATCTCCTACTTCTCCCGCATCCACGGCTTTCACATCGATCCTGCGTACGTGGACGCCATGCCCAGGGCCGCCAGATACGCTCTCCAAAGGGGGAACGATGCGGTGGGACCATACCGTCTGTACTTGGACCGCACGATGCACGACGACGTCACCTGGAGGCCGTTCGTCGACTACGCTCAGATTGTCCCCATTGACGGCATTGCTCTATATTCAGGCTGGTTGGCATGCGGGACCGGCATCATGGTCCGGTATCTCCTAGAGCGGTGCATGCATCAGTTTGGATTCGTACAGCGGATACCCAGGTCACCGTCTGAGGCTGCTCCCGACACAGTGACCCGAGTGCAGCTCACTGCCATATGGGCGGAGTGGCAGCAGCATGTGGTACCGCAGGAGTACCGTCTCACTCGGGTCACACAGGACTGGCACAGTGAGGAGGGGTACGTCACATGGTTCTACCGGGTGTCCCATCCTCTACTGAGACCCGACGTTCCCGGCGCTCCTAGGCCAGCACATGAGGAGATCCTGGAGAACCAGCAGGCCGAGGATGACCACGCCATTGATCTCCTGCCGATCTGCCAGCGGATAGAGATGCTTGGGCGGGACGCCTTGGATCGGGGTGTCGTTCATCAGGGGCGGTCCAGACGCAGTCGCCGTGATGGAGGCGATCGTCACTGATGCGGGCCGTGCGGCGGGGTACAGGCGGCAGAGGAGGGCTCAGGGTGAGAGGGTTAGGCACACCCAGTAGTGGTCAGGTTTATTTATTTTTTGTTTTCGGATTGTATATTGCGCACACTATTACTATTTGGTTCGACTTGTATATATTATTTGGATTTTATTTATCGTATTAGTATTTTCAGTTTATCTGTTGCTTATTTTATTTGGCGTTTGCGTTTAATTAAAATGCGAGACTGTTTAAGAAAAAACATTAAAAAAAACACAGTTTCTGCATAATTCGGAAATGAACTTCCGAATTCACCCCCCATGAGGTGTTTTCGGAAGTTCATCTCCGAAGACACCCCCCATGAGGTGTTTTCGGAGATGAACTTCCGAATTATGAAAAAAAAATTTTTTTTAAAAAAAACGCTTCAGAAGTTCATTTCCGAAGCAGGAGTATTTTGGGATTTTCGCTGGGGGTGACCCCCCATAGGGAGGTGGCTAAAGAAATTTTCTTTAAAAATGTAACAATGAATATATGACAATGTATAGACTTTATTGTTTTGCCATGTAGTTCGCAATGTTTTGTATGCAAATTTGTCATACTATTAAACCTTTTTCATAAAATGCATAATAAAACAAATTACATAAATATTGAAATGGAAACTTATATAATGTCAAAACAACTCTCATCCACTCAAATCAAGCACTTTAACTCCAGTGGTAAAAGAGCTCATGTTAAAGAAATGACGTAGGATTACTAGGACTCTTTTCCCCTGAAAACTAAAGTGCAAAAGCTAAAAAAAAAATTTCATGTATGTTACACACCAATATTATATTAATATAATTTATTATATATATATATATATATATATATATATATATATATATATATATATATATATATATATATATATATATATATATATATATATATATATATATATATATATATATATATATATATATATCAGGGTCAGGCCAATACATTTAGAGGCCTAAGGCAAATTAGTTAAGATTCTTTTAATAAAAATTAATCTTAATTTAATAAAATTATTAGCTTTTTATTTAAATATATTTTTTAGATTTATCTATTTAAAATAGTCTAAATTAGATACTTCTCATTTATTTGATGGTAAAGTTTTCTTTATATTAATACAATAGAAGATAAAATATTATATTTTATAAAAACCTAATAAAAATATTAAAAGACACACAATTTAATCATGTTTTATAAATTACAATTTTTTTATAAATTTTTTATAATTCTCTAAATATATTAACTGTTAATAAAAAATATTTCATTTTTTAAATATTTTTTGTGCTCATTAAAAACCTAAAGATAAAGAAATAGAGTACTAATTTGTTTTCCGTTAATTTTCAAATCTTTAACTATTTGTTTTGTTCTAACCTTTTATTTTATTTTTGATATTATAATATTGGTTAAGTAATGATATAAGCACATAACTAATAAGTAGTAACCAGTCAAATTGCAACAGGTACATGGAAATTACAAAACAGCCCTATATGATATTACTGGTGGTTATATATGGAAGCAGATTCTTTCATGTTAAATTTGTGTGCAGTGAAATCATATCATTTAATTTCTTTCAATTTGGTACAATAATGATATTTTAAAAAGGAATCAATGTCCACATTATTCCTCCAGTAAAATATGAGACAATCTCAATCTATCATATATATACATTATGCAAGTAAAAGAAATATTGGGTTTTAAAAAAGTGAGGCCCTAGGAGGTGGCCTTGTTTGCCTACCCCTAGGGCCGGGCCTGATATATATATATATATATATATATATATATATATATATATATATATATATATATATATATATATATATATATATATATATATATAATAACTATATTTTACGAAAATATTATAGAACTTTGGGGTGGTCATGGCCACCTCCTGTCCCCATGTAGCTCCGCCTCTGCCTTTGATCACGAGGGTCAAGAACATGCAAGGTGGTGTTTTATCCAATTTTCTGTTTGAC